>NW_028244318.1:0-152500 GCF_964263255.1 Lissotriton vulgaris | reverse complement strand
TGTGTCAAGAAAGGTATTTAAAGTGTCAATATCTAGTTTCTTCCAATTTCTAATATATTGAGTTGGCATGATGTATACCCTTTGTTTGACAGCACAGTTTGAAATGAAAATTTGATGAGATAATGGTCTGACCAAGGGATGGGTAAAGCAGGGGAGGTGATCATATCATTATTATTTGAAAAGATCAGGTCAAGAAAATGTCCGGCATTGTGTGTTGGTCCAGTATTCTTCAAGGTTAAATTGAGAGATGCCAGGTCAGCTATAAATTCCGTAGCTTTTGGACAGTTGTGATTGTCCAAATGAAGGTTCATATCACCAATAATGGTAAAATTAGCCGTCTTCATAGCTAAAGGGCTAATAAGGTCCGGGAGGCTTGTTACCCAATTTGTCGCCGTCCCTGGTGGACGGTATATGAGTGCTCCTGATAGTGTGTAGTTGGGGGCGAGGGTGAGTTTAAAAGTGCCTGCTTCGCAGCCAGGACAAGGTAGTTTAGTGAATTCACAGTTGAAGACTTTCTTAAAAATAATAGCAATCCCTCCACCCAACTGGTTTATACGATCAAGTCTTAGAATGGCATACTGATCTGGGAGGGCTTCGGCAGTTTCCGGTCCTGAACTTTCCTGGAGCCATGTTTCTGTTAGGAACAAGGCGTTGGGTTCTTCATCTATTAGTAGGTTACAAATTTCCATTGTGTGTTTTGGTAGAGAACGGCAGTTCAAACTCAAAAAGGAGAAAGTTTTGGGTTTGGGCTCAGAGTGTTTCTTCGTGCTATCTCTACTTTCCATAGCTTTGGTCCCAACTGGGGTTATAAGGAAGTTGCAGTTTGAACAAACGCCTTTTTTCGACCTAGGTGTAGTGGGCTGCATGTGGTTGGAAAAGAGGGTCTTAGAGCCCGCAATTGCTCAGAGGTATATTTTATGGGTATGTACGCATCTTTCCGTAGGCATACATCTATAGGTGGTGTTACCTGATATGCTCTTCATGTTGTAATGGAAGCTGGGCCATAGTTCTAGACTCGTCCTGGCTCGTCCGATGCGCGGACGGGCGCAGACAGGCTGGACTCTGGCGTGACTCCGGCGTTGCTACGGCGCGTCCACTAATCACGTCCGCTACGCGGCGAACGCCCGTTTCCTTATGTAGGGATGTCTAGAGCACTGACAATGCTGCCGCCTCCCACCCAAGATGTCCGCTGGCATCTGATGAAGGAAATTGCTCCGAAACGTGTCATGCCTGAAGCTTTTTTAGTGTAATAAATTCCTTTCACGAATTCCCCGCTGTGTTCTTCCCGTTCTTTTTTAAATTGAACGTTTTGTGGCATATATATATATATATATATATATATATATATATATATATATATATATATATATATACATACATACATACATATCAAACAGCACTCCTGACCGCTTTCGAAGCAGCAACCCAGCAGGCGCAGACCCCTTCTCAGTTGAATAGATTAGGCTCAAAAGTAAAACGCCATCACACCATCAGATAAAGGCAGTGGAAATTTAATGCAAAAGTGCAGAGCAAGTGCTCTCCTCGACGCGTTTCACTCGCAAGCGGAGCTTGGTCACATGACGGGCCCAAAGTAGGTGTAACAATAAATAGTGCACAGTGAGCTCTATCACCCATAGAAACAGGATTAAAAGCATAACACAATCGATAGGCATAACATCAATTCATGAATTCAATGTCACTTTCTGTTAGTGTATCGTAAAAAACTATGCTTTAATTTGTTCTGTTGTGCAAATGAAACAATCATCACTGTGAAAAAAATGTGCTTAGTGAAAACAAGGTAGAAAGGACACACCTAGAAGCAATCCGAGCATAGTGCTCATATGCGTAAATGTACGGTTGGAACACATTGTTTGTAATTCATTATAAGCATTTCCACAATCAAATATAATATATTGACAAATTAATCAGTATTCATTTCTAAGAATTAAATTCTAAAACATAGCTTGATGTAATCAAAAGTCCAATACTAATCAAAAATATCATACCACAAGCTAAATACAGTGATTGAAGAATTGTCAATAGATCAACTGGTGACCCAACCATGATGTTAAAAGAAGTGTGTCTCCTTGTCATCACTATACTACAAAAAAACATGAAACATGATCTTAATATGCCAACAAAAACAAAAAGTGCTCATGTGATTTGGATGAGAAAACTAAAATTATAAAGAGTGTATAATGTTCAACGGTTAAAGCTGAAGCACATGAATTGAAAATCAACATAATTCATTTAATGTAGCACTAAACCCAGAAATTGTCTAATCATAGTGTACTTAGTTAGACTAACTTAGGGTAAACCATCCTAAAAAAACTCAAAAAAAGGGATCCATATTCTCATTATAAAAAGTTATGCAGTTCATCAATGGCGTTTAAACCATTTGGTGCCTTAGAATCAAGCAGCAAGAAGAAATAATTCTCTTTTTGTCTAAGGAGTTTCTCTCTGTCTCCCCCCGTCCGGGGTTAGGGACTGACCCCAAGAGTGTGTAGTGCAAGTCTTTCAATCTGTTGTCGTGAACAGCTTCGAAGTGGCAAGCCACCGGGTAATTGCTGTCGGAATTTACAATTGCACGTACATGCTGTAAAATACGTTGATTGGCTGGTAATTTGGTGCTGCCAATATAGGAAAGAGTGCATGTACACTTCAGTTGGTAAATTACATGGTCACTACGGCATGTCAAATATTCTGTAATCGGGATCGGTTTATCATTAAATGCTGACTTGTAATGCGTGCCATTCACCGCGAACGTACACGCAAGGCAAGATGTGCATTTGAAGAAACCTGTTTTGGCCAACCAAGTGCGTTTAGGTGTTAATTCAGGTTGGGACTGGTCCAAAACATCCTTCATGGAGGGGGCCCTCCTGAAAGTGATCGCCGGTTTCTGAGGTAAGATGGGACCTAAAATGACATCCGTCAAAATAATTGGCCATTCTGAGTTAATAACCCGTCTCAGTTTGCGTTCTTGTGAGCAATAGGTGGTAATGAGACGAACTAACTTAGTATCACTATCCTCAGAAATAGCCACAATTTTGGGAGCCAGTAGTTCATCCCTCGAAGGTAGAGATGCTTTCGAGAGGGCGCGCTGCAAAAATATATAAATCCTACTGGCAGTTGCCAGTAGGGAGGTACAGTCAGGACCTAGTTTCCATAGGAAGAGCCTTTTTTCATTTGCCAATAACTTTGGCGTAGTTTGATGAATCCTCGCAAAATTCTCAAAACACTCCGCCTTTCTCCACCACTTACTGAGGAATGAAGTCCACTTTACCCCTGAGGTGCCTGGGGGGACAAGAAGCCCTCCTGGTACCTCTTGTAAGTCCTACACAGTGATTCCTCTTTCACTACTATGCTGCGACTACTAGTTAAAAAAACATAGAAATTCATTGAAAAAAACAAAGGTTACAGGGACGTTATAGTAAGGGTCAAATTTCACTTGTTCAAAACCAGTGTCATTCAGCAATTATAGTTAGCTAAGCAAACTATAACTCGCTCCATCGCAATGCAGGGCTTATGACCTCACGTATTACATCAGTCATGACATGGTCAGTGGCAGCACTGATCACATCTCAAATACATCATACTTATTAATATTGATGTTCAATGAATGAATCCCTCTGTATCTTCATAAAGACAATATGTACATGAATTTTTTAATGCATTTATTTGAATAAAAAATGTTTGTATACACTTCTATTATAATTATTATTCCCTCTAATCATATTTACATACCCTGCTCTGATGTATATGCACTATCGTAGAAAGGAGTAGAAACCTATAATCTATATATGTTTTCTCGTCATATATACATCCATATACATATATATTTTCTCTATACAATGAGATACTGAAATATGAATACAGATGTCTTGTCATATATGGAGCAGTTGTATTTTGTTCTAAATAAGTGTAGACATAGAAAAGCATAAACCAGTTTTGCTAGGACAAGAAAGACCTTTTAACCTTTACATTATATGTACTCTCCTTAACCATTGTACATGGGTGACCGATGCTATTACATGCATGAGTCGGAATGTTCTGTTGCTCTGAATAAACACATTTAATACATTATATGTACTCCCTTCTTTTCCTCTAACAGGGTACCTGTAAGTTTACAGCACTCCCTTACATAAAAATCTCTTTTTTGTTTTTTTTACCAGCACGTAAGCCACAGTTTACTTACACCACCACTTTATACAAAATAAAACGTTTTGAGATGCATTTAGTTATTTTTCTTTCATTCTTTATATGCTGGTCGAACCATCTAACCTTTTTCCTCTACTTTTTCTGTTCTTTCTTCACACTATTGCTTCCTTTCGCATTAAATAGTTATTGCTTTTACTTTTAACTGGGCAACTTTACATGAGCAAGCATGTGATGTTTCTATGAAACAGGAATGCTACTCCCGTATGGTACCACATGGCACAATCCTGTGCTACTGGTTTTCCCTCTCAGGTCATCTTCCCTCACACGATTGCGGTCAGTGACTGAAACTGAATTCTATTTTTTATTGTAGGATAAAGGACTTTTGAATAGGTACCAGACACCTGACATGGGAATTAACTGATGCCACTACCTTACAACTTGTAGCCTTGAGCAAGTCCCAAGAGGGAGAACCACACTCATGTCGACTCTAGGCTGGGAACAGCTTTTTGTCCCATCACTGTAAAGAGTGCACCATGGAAACCTTGTGTCTCGGGACTGTACGAATGGAAATTTAAATATGAGAATAAGCGGTTTGACAAATTGACGGACATACTTTCTAGGAGTAGTCTGGCTAAATATGAATATGAAGAAATCTAAAATACTTTCATTCCTTAAACAGATTACTGTAATGCGTGCTGTCCCACTATAAATTACATATATTTGCACATTTCCAACCCCGTTCTTTTGGGGGATTAAAACTTGCCAAGAAAAACCTGGAGTATCCGGGGGCTTTGATTTAAGTACCACTTGTGCTCAAACTCTTATTTCTAAATTAAGGATTATACCCAGGATTTAATACGTCAGATGATGTCACAGTTAATCGCTATTAATTCCTGCAAGTCTGAATACATGTGGAGTATTCCCTCCCACCCAGAAGGATCGCAGCAGGAAATATGGACTTGTAATGAGCTTCATATTTCTTTCTAGAGCCAGATATTTGCCATACCGAGCTATTTGGAAATATAGCGTTCCCACTCTGAATAGTGACTCGTAGGGAAAGCCAGTAAATCATCTTACATCCTGCTATCTGGCATGGTTCAGGTAAACAGTAAATTAGATTGCATTATTACTGTCTACATTTTCAGAAAAAAATAATTCTTTTTATCACGGAAGTTTTGAAAAAAATCTAGCTGAGCACTGTGTCATTCAAAGAATTGGAATTTGAAACCTGTAAGCGGGTTGCATTAGACATCCAACACAATTTCTGCAGAAAATGACGTTACTACAGGGTGTGTAAATTATGGAGATTGGCCTTCTTACCAACAGGTCTTAAGGCCAGGCCAGATGGTAGTACCTTCCAGTACTTTATCAAAACAATTTAAACTATCTTAGTGTATACAGGATGATTTAAGGATAACCCTATTTTAGGGTGTCAGCTTGTCAGTTAATGTGCCTTCCCAAAATGCCAGCTTTACCTAAAATAACACCTTTTAATGATAGAAGAGAACAGTTCACTGCTTTTCTCATTAAATTGTTTAATAATGTATACATGTTCATTGCAAAAAGATAAGGGCGTTCAATCTTGATTTAAAGTATGGGACGCTAAGCGACATTGCCTGGAGAAACGACACAGGCCTAAGGCGTGAATATTTGGATTTAGTCCTCCGGATCTGTGTACACTCAAGTCAAGTCGCCTTCTGTGCATGTGGTCTTCAGAAGTGTTCCCTCTTATCTCTTCCTCGAAGAAATGCTGTACATGAAAACTCTGACTTCTTACTATTTCAGCTTGAGGCTTTTCCATAATCTAAACGCATCCCCAGCTCAAATGCCCTGCAGGCTTTTTCCAACAAAAATGTAATGACCAGATAATGGTTTCTAAGGACCCTTGAATAAGTGCACCCTGAGGCAAACTCCTAACAATCTGAATATAAAAACAGTATTTTTAAGTCGTTGACTTTTAAAGATGGAACTGCAGTCGTAGCCTACAGTGAAATCGGAAGGCAGTTCTGGAATATTTAGACATGATTTTTCCAAAAGTGCAGCTGGTGAATGTTAGTGTTTAAGCCTATACAATATTTGATGTTTGAAATAAAATCTTGACTGATTCAGGGAATAGTATACCAATTACCATAAATACCTGCTCCACAAGTAATTTACTTTATTATTCGTTCACCCACATAATTGACTCTCTTATACCCCTTTTTCAGTTACTCTTTCGGTTCCATTAACTCAGTACATTGGTGGCCTAATATTCTAACTCCTTTATGCCGAAGTTTCTTTCGTCCCACATCACTTGTTGCCACAAATGTTCACCCTCTTCTCGAATGTACTCCAGCACAGAAGAGAAAAATAGAAACAGCAAACTACAAAATACAGCTAGTGAGTTGACGTGTCTTGGAGCACCCCATTACATAAAATATTATTTTGCAAGGGCGAATGGATTCACACCATTGAAGGAAGTAAATTGGGGAGGTGCTATGCCCACTGCTTTCCTCGCCTACCTGTTTTGGGACGGATGTATGTCGTTACTACTCATGCTTTTACAACGCATGCCTTTACCACGCAGGTTTTACAACGCAAGTGGTTACAACGACTTGCGTTGGGGGTGCTGGTTAGTGAATAGTTTAATTTACTATTCCAACTCCAGTCCCCGTGGATAGTAGGGAAGGTTTTGGATAGTAAATTAAACTATTCCCTATCCTACAGCGCCCCCCAGCGCAAGTCGTTGTAACGACTTGCGTTGTAAAAGTTGCGTGGTAAAGGTACTGCGTGGTAAAAGTTGCGTTGTAAACGCTGGTTCCCTTTTGGGACACCTGGCATACAAGCCTGTGTTTATTGTTACCCTTAAACCCAATGAGAATCAACGTCTACCAGAGACAGCAGTGGCTGCTCCTTAAACATCAAGCATTTGTACCATCAGACTTGCATCTGACAGTTCACAGGAGGAATAGTACCGTTTGTCTATGAATTCTTGTGCGATTTATGGGGATCAAGGAGCACAAATTTGGAATCTCTAAAGACTGTAGGCTCCAGTTGTTGGCGAGCTGGAAAAGGTTACAGTAGTCTTGAGGGCAGGTGACAGACCTATAGTTTATTAATAATAAAAGCTTGAGTTACAGTGTGCCTGTGGAACTGTGGGACTCTACATTGGCATGCATGCTTGATATTGCTGCAGGACCTGTCTTTCTTTGTGTTTGTTAGGTATACTGATTCAAGGGTCTGATCTGCGAACTTGTGAAAGTCCAATTAGACCCCCTGGGAGGGGTAATACGAAAAACTGACTGTATCTGCTTTGTTGCTTTATGATCCTACTTTGTACCTCATTCTTGGCATATTCTCACTCACTCTTGTCTAGATGAACATGGGGCAGAGTGTGTGGAAGACCCACTCAGTCTTTGAATTGCAGCATTTATATAGTGCTTAATGCCCCATGTGGAAAAAGAACAATTGATGGACGGAATGCTAAGAAATGTCAAACAGTCACCCTAAGTACAAAGATCTGGGACTAAATACAGCATTTTTTGCTTACTTCCCCACCCCAGTTTGGACCCAGCCATATGCAAATCAGTCTTGGCCCTGCTCCCCATGGGAACAGTCAAACCAGAACGCCCTCACTAGACAGGAAAACAAGCCTCCTGGAACTGGTTTCGGGTATCACCCCTTATCAGCCAGGCTTGCTTGAATCCAGTGGCACAGTGAGCAAGAGACCCATATCTGGTCCAACCCTTCCCATGAACTGTTCCCTTGGGGAGCAGAGTCAAGACTAATTTCAATATGGCTGGGTCCAAATTGGGGTGGAATGGTGAGCAAAAAACCCATATCTGTGACTGGAGGGTGAATATTTGACAAAGTTCTGCATTCCGTCTATCATCTTTTGTGTTGCTATAATGCCTCCTGTGGGGCTCTGAAGCTGTTGCCTAAATTAGTAACTTGCTACACCGTGTTGGGTGTGTGGGTGAAGGGATGGTGTTTTTTTTGTACACTATTTAGGAAGTGATGTTTCCTATTGATATGCTCATATCCTGAACCATGGAAGAACACAGTGAAAACGCTTGATAACCGACAGACAAAGTCTTCGGCTGCAAATACTGTTTTTTCTATACTCCTGATTCAAGTGGATGTCAGTGCAACATATTCGCTTAGCTTCGCAGTAGCACCACCCGTAGGATTTGTTTTACTGGAAATGTCCATCAGGGCTTTTCATGAAGAAAGCTTTAATGCACGGGAAATGCCGACGGTAATAAAGGAGATTACTTTACAATTGCATCCCGTCTAAATGTCCCACGCTGAACCGCAACCATCAGCCAGGAAAAATATTGTTTCACAGTCGGACCACATACAGGCTGTTTGGCAAACGTTGTCATAAATATGACCTGGGTTTCTCAGTGGCGTCGACAGAAATTATTTTCAGTGTGAGGGGGATTGAAAGTGGCACAGATAAAAGTGATAGGACCAACTACAACAGGCAATCATGCTATTTGTATGTATGTGTGTCAAATATAAGTATGTGTATATATAAATATATATATATATATATATATAAATATATATATGTATATATACACACATATATATATATTTATACACACACACACATATATATATAAACACACACACATATATATATATTTATACACACACACACACATATATATATATATATATATATATATACACATACATACACACACACATGTATCTGTAACATACATCCAAACTCATTTAACCTTTTTAGGCAGACTATGAATTAAACATCACTAAGGTCTGTGGAAGGGGAAATGGTCTTCAGAGTGCTTTGATCACCCCAGTTCTCCTGGAAACACAGAAGCCCACATTTACTAATATGTGAGGAAAAGCAGTGCAGCAAAGAAAGCTGCTGTGCTGCCTTTTGTTAAAGGGAGATAAATAAATGTGCCACACCTACTAAGATACAGCACATGTTTTCTCTCTCACAGAGCTGACACACTTTGGGCTGCCATACGCCAAACCACAGCACCCCTTAACCCACAGTGCAAGGGTGTGTGCATGCTCAAGTTTATAGGTTCGTGGGATTGTACTGGAACTGGACCCTTCCTGTATAAAAACTATCCTTCACGTGTATACACTGTGTGTGGGTGCGATAAAATGCAGCACAAATGCAAAGTTAGAAAAAATGGAAAAATGTCAACATTTCTCCTTGTTATGTGTGCCTCGAAGAAGCATAAGGTTTTGGTGCAAATCTCTGTCTACAAATGTTAGTAGATGGAGATTTGCATCTAAACCCATAGGTGGTTGCATGGGAATGCCAACATATTATCCATGGAAGAGCATCAGAGAGGAATTATGGCAGAATGGTAACTTGAGGACCCACTAAACTGGTCCCCTTCTTTGAAAAACCCTGAAATGAGGTACATTATTGCTTCATTTCATATTCCTTAGTGACTGCTGTGTAACATTTGGTATTATTCGGTTTTGACTCACAAAAGTATACTGGATTTACATGATTTGGCTTAAATTACAACTTTGTGGGTTTCTTCTTTTTCTTTACAAAGGAGTTTGAATGGCTACAACTCTAAAATGTAGAAACAATGTGGACTAACCCACTATGTGTATGCAATTCTCTTAGTCACTCGTATTGGTGGCCTAGAAACTGGACCCATTGAAGGTTGTTAAAAGACCCCTCACACACCAACCTGGTTGGTGTCATGCTTCATCATCGGGGTCCAAACCAGGCGGCCGAGTGTCACCTGGTTGTGCTTCGACGACTGACTACAGCGGAGTGGGTGTGGTGCCACAATGTGATGTGAGTGAAGGTGAACTAAATAAAAAATACCTCTGGGAATCCTTGCCTAACACGTTTTATTATTGGTGGCCCAGGGTATTGGTTAAAACTATGTGTGATGCAACTACTAGAGGAACACTATTCCTGTGAGTTGGCTTAAGTGTGGCGGTCTACATGTTTCAGTCCCATCTGGGTGTTTTACGGGACTTTCTTCAGGACCAATACGTGAACAGTGAGTGGCAAAAGGAGGGGCTACGTGAAACAGTGTTTTTCCTACAAACTCGCTAAGGTGTGTGGTAAAATGAAAAACAAGTGTCGGCGTACTTACGGACACTTAAGAGTAGCAAAAAAATCCTGAAGGAAAGGACAATACACAACACGTATGATTTAGCAACGTCAAATACAACACGTCTGATTTTAGCAACATAACATGCAATCTTTGAGTATATATCGGTGTCATACAATAGTCTTCCAATTGGCCGTTCAAGTGACTAAGGTAAGGTTCAGACAGAGAGCGGCATGCAAGCGATACTGTGTGGCATGCCATGGCCAAAACAATGACAATGACAGCGGTACAATGTGGCGCTGCGTATCAATGAGCTCGTAATGCGCTTGTGAGTGCACATCAGTATATGTAGCACATAGGGGTGCTGGTGGTCCATTGGGGAAAACCCAGTGGTCTGTGGCGCGCTGCGTGCAGGTTATGGTGGCATGCAGAGTTGGTGTGGCTCCCGCTAAGTCTATTTAGCGCCAATTCATGATGGCATGCAGGAGTGACTACCGCTAAATCTGTGCGGTATCCAGTGATGCTACCAAGCTAATAAAAATAATTGAATAACATTTTTTTAAAAAGGTTTAAGAAAGTGCACCAATATTTACAATGCTGCAATGATTGTATGGCAGTATACGGGGCTCGGGGAGGAGGCACTGCGTGTCGCCGATTTGGAAATGGAAAGAAAATGGAAAAGGAGCACTGCCGTCAGCTGTTATCGGGCAGTTTTAAAGTGAGTGCCGCAAACGGCGTCTGAGGGGGTCTGAGGCCTTACTTGGTTTAGCTGTGTTCTCTGTGGGAAACCTAATTCGGGTCACGCGGCGTCCCGCGTGGTGGGGAGGTGCCGGGGAGTTGCTGGTTAGGTAGATTATGCAGAATGCCCAGTCACTTCTGGGTCTGTGGAGTTGACTTGCGCATGTGCGAGCATGCGCAATACACACCTGGCTCAGAGAGAAGGCAGCGGCCATATTACAGTGGTGTATACCGCCCGAGAGAAAAGGAGGGGCTGAGAGGACTAGCGCTGTTTGGCAAGTCAGATGGGGACAGTGGCCCAGGACCAGTGGTATGTCTGGCGAGCTACTTTGCATGGCGCTTTAATTGCGGTGAAGGAAAATGAACTGTGTGGGCAAGAGCGATGGGTACTGGCGCTGTTGGCAAGGCAGTTAGTCCGGGACCTCTTACAGAGGTGTTATACCTCCTGGGGACCAAGGTTATAGTTGGTGAGCTCCCCAGCAGCTGTGCATGGCGCTGGCATTACAGTGAAGGGAGAACCAGAGGGTTGAAGTCTGTATTTGCAAGAGCTTAAGAGGTGCGGTGTACAGATCAAGTTGCCCTCTTGGCAAATGTGTGGAGCTACTCACGTCCCTGGGTGGTCTCGAGGTTCAGAGGCCAGTGGGTATTACGTGATAGCGTGTGCATAAGCTGTTTATGGGAATATCAATGGGACCAGACTTGTGATTCACGTCCCCTGGGGACTTTGAGGGGTGGATGTCTCAAGGTACAGGGGCACGTGGGTGTTAGCGTTTGCTTAGGCTGTTCCACGGAATATTGTCATTGAGACCGGTCTCTTGTGACTGGAAAGTCGGTAGATCCATCTCTGTTCCTTGTTGAGTAGTGGGTGCTGGATATTAGGTGTGGTAGGGTCCAGGGCCTCAATGATCACCCACCTCATGTCGTTGGTGGTATGGCCCACTTCGAGGAAATGATTGGTCATCTTTGTGGTGTTCTTTTTGCACCTGATGGTGCTGCGGTGTTCGCATATGTGTGTTTTAATCTTTCTGTTTGTCATAACGATGTATGTGAGGTTGCAAGGACATACAATGCGGTATATTGCGTGTGCCTTGTTGCAGTTGGTGTAGGCACGTAGTTCCCACGTCTTTCCTGGACCCAGGTCGAGTGTCTTAGTGGTGCTCGTAAGGAGGCATATGCTGCAGTCACCACATGTGAAATGGCCTACAATTTTGGGCAGGCCCCATGCATTGGTGATGGTATTCTGTGTTCTTTGCATGGGTTTTGGTCTTGTGGAGACTATTGCATCCTTGATTGATTTAGCTTTCCTGTGAGAGATGAGGGGTGGGTCCCAGTCAAGGTTTCCTGTCCCTATGATCTTCCAGTGCTTCTTTATTATTTTCGAGACTTGGTTGGAGACAGTGTTAAAGGTAGTGACACAGGTAAGTGGTATGGGTCTGGTCTCACGTGGAAGGGCCTCAATCAGTCTCTCACAGTTTTGGTTTCTAGCTTGTTTACTCGCTTTATCTGTAATCCATTTTGGATACCCTTGGTTGTTGAGTTTAACACTCAAGTCTCTGGCTTGTTCTTGGAAGTCTGAGATTTGGCTGCAGTTTCGCCGGAGTCTTAAGTATTGTCTGTAGGGTAAGTTCTCCCTCAAGGGTCTGGGGTGAAAGCTTGAGAAATGTAACAATGAATTACAAGCAGTGGGCTTAAAATGTGTTTTGCTTTTCAAGTAGCCGCCATCCGCCTCAATGTCAAGGTCCAGGAATGTGGTTTTTCGTGGGTGGGAGCTGTAAGTGAATTTGAGGTTGTGGTCACAGTTGTTAAGCCATACAACTCTAAAATACCATGTTCCCTCCCCTAATGCACACTTGGGCCCTTATTACGAGTGGCAGGATCATGTAGCTTCAAGTTAGGAAGGATACTGCCCCAGTCCATTACAGGGATGTTGGGGTTTCAGTTTCAATAACTCAGGGTCTTCAGTCACTAGGTTCTGCACCAAGTAAAATGGCTGCATATACGGGGGCTGCATGCATGACTTTAGCTTGGCCTTCTCCCGACTCAAGCAGCACAACTGGGGTGATCAGAAAACAGTCTCCTTGGTCTTTTTCAAGCCTGGTATGACACACTACCACCACCAGCTTTGTTGCTGACATAATTGGCCTGCTTTAGGCAGCTGGAAAATGTCAGTAGATGTAGTCGCAGAAGCGGGAAACACACAGACTTGGACCTGGTATTCCTGGGTCCAGTAGATTATTTCCCATTCCGGAGACAAAACTTGAAACTGGGAGATTTTGGTGCTGGCATAGTAACTACAATCATATTCCAGCATCCAACTATTCCTCAACTTAAGTTCAGCAAACTCGTAATAAGCAACTTAGTCGTGTACCAAAGGCCACCCATTTGGTAGATATTTATATAAGAGTGGTTGAATTTCCATTTGTTAATTTTCAAAATTCAGATTTTGGTCATCAAGATTGTAAATTTATGATTGTAAGTTTAACTTCAATTGCACCTGACTAACACTGAGGTGTACTCAAGGCACAGAAGGGCAGCAAGGTGCATTCTGGCATGCATATTTCCCACCTCAAATGACCAGCCGCCACATGGCCACAGATAGGACACAATTTGCACAGAATGATGAGAGATAATACAAATTAATACAGTGATCAATAAAATTCCTTTCACAGGTTTTGTTGTCATGTGTTGCAGATTCTTTATTTCTTTTCACAATTTGGTACAGCCAACGCGTTTCGCCCTTTAGAGGGCTTCTTCAGGGCTGTAATTACATACAATATAACTTGTTTTAAAAACCTGTATTTATTCCTCTTAAAATTTAGAGAGTTGTGCTACTAAAATTTTCAAAATGTAATAGTGAGAAGAGGAAGAAGAACCAGCCATGCGCAACCCCCCCCCCGCCAATCCGGTGGCAAACTGTTGAACCAGATCAGAGGAATCCTAGCGGTTGTCTCCTTCTCCTCACTTCGGACCATCTGCCCAGCTCATCTCGTTACAGCGGAGAAATCGGGAAGGTACGCGTGGGGCAGAGTGAGCGGCGGTGGCCAGCCGGCTTTCGCGCCTTTCTGTGGGACCCTCCTCAGCTGGTTGTACATTGCGGTGGCAGCTCCATCAGCAAGGAAACAGGCGACGCATTGGAGGACAGGCATGCCCAGCTGGCAGGAGGAGCCTCCTCCTTAAAGGCACACGGCCCGCTGCTGCCTGAAACCAGCCCCGGAGTGCAGAGAGCAGTCGTCGGGCACATCACATTACCGCAGAGAAATCAGTAAAGAACACCTGGGGCAGAGTGAGCGGCGGTGGCAAGCCAATGTTCACGCCTTTTTCTGCAGGAACCACCTCAGCTGGAAGTGTACTGTTGCGGCATGGGGGCAGCTCAATCAGTGGGAAAACACTGGCAATACATCGGAGGACGGGTATGCCTAGCTGGCAGGGCGAGCCTCCTCCTTAAAGGCACACAGCCCAGCGGCTACTGCAATCCACCCCGGAGGGCAGAGCGGGGTTGTCGGGCGCTGAGCCTGCATCAGTGAAAGCTCCACGGTAGCTCTTGCAGGAGGTGGCATCAGTCTCTGTGGCCTAGCGATTGGTCTCAGACTCTTAACCCAAAGGCAACAAGAAAGAACTAGGGTTTTTTTCCTCACAGCACCCCATTAGTCATTATTTAGTTATTTACAAGTATATCTTATCTCTGGGTATGAATAACCCCAATTACTTTACTCAGAGACAATATTAACACTACCAATCCAGAAATTGGAATCCAAAACAATTAATCTACCTGTTTCTCAGTAATCTTTATTTCCACATTTCAATTGATTCATATAAAACTCCCAGCACACGACTTGCCAACATGTGTTTAGTCTTTTTCAAAGACTTTTTCAAGGCTGGAATGTCAAGACATACACCAATAAATACACTATAAATATATTATGTTCCATGGGCCTACATTAGTAAGAATGTGGTAAACAACCATAAGGATACTCTGACACTCGCTTCCTCATAATTGTTTATTAGGCAACTACCTTACACTGCTGACTACCAGACTGCGTTGAGATCGCTGGGTATTATTTATTAGGAACAGAGTTTTTGATAATTTTTGGGTAAGTCAATTGTGGTTACATAGTTCTCGGCATTCCTCTATCCGCCAAAGGGGATCACATGAGGAGCATAGGAGCCATTTGACTGAATCTTATATAGGTAGATATAAAGCAGGAGTGATGGTTTTCACCCTGGTATCACCTATTGGCAGTACCCTGGAAGATTAATTTGTCCAGTAGTTCTTGATATGACTAGTTGCTGAGGCTGAACTTCCAAGGGATTATTTATCATGTAATTGCAGCAAGGGTGCACTGAAGCTAGTGTGTTGTAAAATGCTAACAAGTGTTCTCTGGCATTGTTGGATATTAGGTGTGAATTCATCAGTGAAATTTAACATATATATCTTTTTAGATTGCACCCACCTGTGTGATCATAGCAACGAGTTAGCGATTTTGAAAAATTTCGGTATAAGCTCTACCAGGCTTGGTTTCCTCATGACTATGACATCTATGATACCTACATGTATGGTAGGTTATCTTTGTTTCTGGTACCCCCACTACCCTGGGGGTGTTCCAATATTCTTGGCTCGTTTGGGTGTATACATTTTCATCCTGCTTTCATCTCTTTATTTTGCACTATTGACAACTCTTTCACCTCTTTTTAGAATTTGTGAAATCAATTTGGGCTCTTTTCTGGTCTTTGATATATTGGCTATGTTTTATTTTTTTCTTCTTTTAAATTGTACATATCACCATTTATGTATTTTTGGTATTATTATGTGGCACTGTCTTATGTTTTGCTATGTGGTTTAATCCAAGGATTGTCTATGTGTGTATGTACTTATAGTATTGTTTAGGAATATATATATATATATATATATATATATATATATATATATATATATATATATATATATATATATATATATAGTATCTATTGGTGTATGTCTTGACATTCCAGCCTTGAAAAAGTCTTTGAAAAAGACGAAACACGTGTCGGCAAGTCGTGTGCTGGGAGTTTTTTATGAATCAATTGAAATTTGGAGATAAAGATTACTGAGAAACAAGAAGATTAATTGTTTTGGATTCCAATTTTTGGATTGGTAGTGTTGATATTGTCTCTGAGTAAAAAAAATTGGTGTTATTCATACCCACAAATGAGATATACTTGTAAATGACTAAATAATGACTAATGGTGTGCTGTAGGAAAAAAACCTAGGTCTTGCTTGTTGCATTTGTGGCACATCTAGATGTGCCAGTAACACCTCTAGGTAGTAGGTGTTTATGGTTAACCAAAGCACCCAGGTTTAATACTCTGAGCCTATTTTGTTGATTTCCACGCCTTTATAAATTTATAACAAAAGATATTTTCTATCTATTAAATGAGCAGACATATCCTTGTCAGGGAACACTACTACCTGTTTTTTCATAAAATTCTTAACCCAAAGGTGAGGGGTTCAAAGCCTGGTATTTTTCAATTACTGTGATTTCCAGGAATTTCCAGACACAGCCTGCAGCAGATGCAGGCAAGCCCCCGGAGGCTCTGGGACACTCTTGGGGCATCCTTCCTTTGGTATGTCGCCAGGGCTGCTAAGCAAGGGCCGGAGCCCTGAAAGGAGACCAGAGGCTGGCCCCATTGGCAGGCACAGCCTACAGAGGGCGCAGGCAAGCCCACAAAGGCCTCTGGGGCAACAGGAGAGGGTGAAAGCAGGCCAAAGAGAAGCCTAAGCAGGCATTCTGGGCACCATCTGTGGCTTGCTGGAAAACATCGAAGGGTACCTGAAAGATACCGGTGCGCAAGGGGTGTCGGGGATGGCAAGCAAGCGTGTGCAAACCAGGAAGAAGATACAGCTATCAGCGCGCTTCAGGGAGGACTTGGATAGGACAGAGGCCAACAGGAGGAGTGTGAAGAATCGCAAAGGGGACACAGGGCCCGATCTGGATGATGAGTTGCAGACTATGTTGGAGACAGGCAGGTCACTGGTGGCCCTAAAGGGATCAGCGTGGATGGACCAGCAGATCCAGGACTGGGGCGCATGGGAAGAAGCCGCGACAATCAACACCAACAGGACCAACCCCCAAGGAAACCCGGCGGTTTGGGGCATGCAGCCATGACGGCGGCCCCCACGGCCAGCAAAGTGGGTGCAAAAAACACCCGGGCCAAGCGTGGGGAGCAAAGTGGGAGGAGGCAACCACAGGCCAGGAGCAGGAGGGCTGCAACTCCAGAGCTGGTGGCCAGCTCAGAAACTGGAGGGAGCAGAGATGACGAGGAGTCTGTAGCCAGCACGGCGGCCCCTCAGGAGACATGTACACAGAAATCCGAACCATTCAACAAGGATAGGGGTAAGCATCGCACGCAAAGCAGCAAAACAGGGCACGTGAGAGCGCAGCAGGATGGTCTAGCACAGGGGGGACCAGGGCTCAGCTTTAACAGGGGCACGGAAATGGGAGCGAGTACAGTGGCAAGGCAGGGGCTATGGGCCGCACCACCCCCGTGGCAGACAGGGTTAAGCCAGGTGCAACAGGATTTCCACTGTGAAGCATGGGGACCAGGGGTTGTGCACCCAACAGCGTGGATGCCTTGGTGGCTATGGCCAGGGGCAGGAGCCTCCTTCCAAGGAGGGCTCCAGCAGGGCACAGAGGGACAAGGGGGTAACACGAAGCCAGACCAGGAGGCCAACTGAGAGGGGAGCAGGAAAGGGGCCACAGGGAAGAGTTTAACTGTGCATCCTGCAAGTTTAGGCTGATCATGGTGTGTAGCACCAACAGTGGTACGGACGACACATGTAAAGTGGAGACCGTGGCTAATGAAGTGGAGTCTGAAGTCTCCGGGTGCTGCGCGAAACCCCTGCTGGCCTGCAATACCAATAGTGCTCTTTCAGTCAATGGTGCTAAAATAGGACACAACCAGTTGTTGAAATGTATTTTACTTAACACGCGCTCTCTGGTAAAGCATAAATATCAGCAAGAATGTTTATTACAATCTGATATTCAAGACATTGTTTTTTTGACTGAAACATGGACCGATGATTCCTCAGATTCCAACTGGAACACGGCCCTTCTTCCAGGGTATGTCATTAGCATACAAGATAGGATTGGGAACCTAGGTGGGGGAATAGCTGTAATTCACCGAGAGCACTTAAAGGTGCGAGTCCAACAAATCCTAGTACTCCCAGCGGAGGTGATGTGTTTCTTGTATATCAGCCGCCGGGCCCGAGAGCTGCCTTCTCTCTAGCCCTACAGACCCTATTAGAGTCGTGTCTGGACTTTCCCTCACTTACCATTCTGGGTGATTTCAACTACCATCTGGAGTTAAACACTAACTCAGACACTGCCAGACTCCTGGATAACCTTGCAGTATATGGTCTCACTCAATTAGTGTCTGAACCTACACAAATAGCACTAAAAGATAGGCCAGATATTAATTTAGATTGTGAAATACAGTGTGTCCACTGCGATCCCTTCAGAAGGAACCCTCAGAGGCAGAAGCCAAGGAAAATTCTTATAAACTTCCTAACATATTCGGTTGAAGAGCTAATATTATCAGCGGCCCTCAGAAGTGGCACGTACTCATTCCAAAATTTTTATTTTAGTATTAGGTCGGATGTTTGCCACGCCACAGACTTGAAACAATGGGAACTTGGCAAAAGAATGGATGAACTTAATAAACTTGGGGCCAAGGCCCAACTAAAGTTCCAGGCAATGCTCAGAGTGATGTGGGACAATCAAATGCTGAACTTTAGGTCAGTGGAAGAGGCAGACGATCTAATAGCCACAATAAAAAGGAAGGGCAAACTTTGGAGAAAAAAAACTTGATAGGAAGGCGCGTATATTGGTTTAAAATATCACAAACTATATGAATTGATTATAGGATAGTATTGATAGAGAAACACTTTAGGTATAGGGGGAGAGGGGGAGAAGCACTTCCTATATTTTTACTTCTTTTTTTGTTTCTTCCTTAATTTTCTCAGTCGTTTTTCCCACATTGTTTGGGGAAAGTCCTCACTCCGGAGGCCCAAATAGGCATTTGTATTTCTGAAGAGCAAGGGAGGGTTCCCAAGGCTAGCGGGGGGGAGGAGAGGGGTGGTGATGGCGGGGGGCACAGGGTAAGGAGTATTTGGGAAAAAATTTAAAAAATGGATCCTCATGGAAGATTGTTAGGTCTGTTAGGTTTAAACCAGGACATATCCATAAATCCATGTAGAGATGAGCGAGTATGAGACCACCTTACAGGTGTTAACCTGGAATGTAAATGGTATCAGATCCAAGGCTAGGCAGAGATTAGTCTTGAATTACCTGGAGGAGTCTAAAGCACAAGTTATTATGATGCAAGAAACCCATATAACGGCAAGGGAAAGTAGAGAGCTATATACTAAGATAAAATGGATTGAGGACTATGCAGTCTCAGATCAAGCGGAGTACTGTAAGGGGGTAGCTATATTGATTAGGGGGGTCTGGAATCAGCTTAATAGCCCATAAAACGGACAGTACAGGAAGGTGGGTTGTAGCAACTTTAAGATGTACCAGCACGGTATTTACTTGCGTGGCTTATTATGGGCCAAATATAGACGACCCCCAGTACATAATCAATTTGCATTTGCTATTAGCTGGCATCGGAACTCCCATTATTATTGGTGGAGACTTCAACACTCTACTAGATCCATCATTAGATAGATCTAATTATAGGGCCAGCGGACAGACTCAGGCAACTAAAACAAGGCAAGACCTGAAGCATATGATTTATGAGATGGGGCTGGCGGATGTATGGAGACAGGTAAAAGGGCAAAAACAAGGGTATACCTTTCACAGCAAAAAGTGTTCCCACTTTTCTAGATTAGATTGTTTATTAGTAGATCGAGATGGGTGTGGTAAGTAAAAGATATGTGTTCTATCAATACACATCTCCGACCACGCCCCGGTTAGCACTACATTAGCGAGGGTGAGAACAGACTTAACTACAAGATGGACTTAATCAATTCTAATAAAGGCTGAGGTCTCCAGTATTGTGAGAGAAAAGACTAAGGAGTTTTTTTTAGGGAGAATGCCCATTCCGCCTTTTTAAGCATAATATGGGATGCCTTCAAGGCATATATGCGAGGGTTACTACAAAATCAAGCATCATACCTAAATAAATGCAATAAAGTCAAATTGAAACATCTGGAAGGAAATGTTGGGGAATTGGAATTAATGGTGCAATCCCCTGAGCCCTCTCAGCATGTCAAGTCCCCCAATCAAACAACTGGAAGAGGCAAGATTATATTATAGGATGGCCATAGAGGCCAAGATTGCGGTTTCCAGCACAGCATGGAAGCCGCGGACGAGGGAGGATGCGAGGATTGCTCGAGGTTAAATTAATCTATTTTTACCCCTCTTTCCAGATCGGCTCATGGGGCATTGACTCCCACATATTCCAGCCCTTGAACCAGTAGTATTGTTAGGGCTATAACTGACCATTAATCCCATCCCACATAGGTATTGAATTTTCATTGTTTCACTTGTATATACACATAGCACACATTGATGGTTAGTGAGTGACAGAGGGATCTGACCCCGTCCTGATGAAGAGGCAGTCAGCCTCGAAACATGTTGACATCACCAGGAGAACTAGCTCATTGTTAAGCCTTGTTTTCTCCGCAACACAAATTTTTCATAATACCAGCCTATGACCAATAAAGAATTCTTGTTTTCATAAGGCCAGGTATCCTTTTAATCTCACTTTTCCTATCACTCCTGATCCTACTTTCACTCACTCAAATACACCTCACATAGCACTTACAATATCTAAGTGTTCCAGCGTACTCGCTAGTCATAGCACCCCCTGTCCCGCAGCGGGGCGTGAAGACCCCGATGATGAAGCATGACACCATTTTGGTGTGTGAGGTGTACTTTAACAAAGACTGTGTATGTCTGTCACACCTTGGCTCACAGCAAACCTCCTAGAGGTGGATCTTGTTGTTTAATTATACCATTGACTGGAGGAGGGTGCGTCCACCTAAGTGCTTTCCAGCACTACCTCTTCACTCCCTATTTTGATTTTTGTTTACTAGATGGAAAAACCTCCCTCTTACTATTTATGGTAGGGTGAATCTAATAAAAATGTCTATTCTCCCCAATTTAACGTATATATTCAACTGATCCCGTTAACATTCCCCAAGGAAATGATAAGCAAAATTCAGGGGTAGTTAACTAGTTTCATCTGGGCCTCTCGGGGAGTACGCCTTACATTGAAGAAACTAAGAAGGCAACTGCATGGGGGTCGCTTAGCGTTACCAGACCTTAAGATTTACTGCATTGCATTCCAATTTAAAAACTTTTGAAGGCTTATAGGGGAACCCGATTCAACTACATGGGGGCTAATACTGCAGGAAATGACAAAGGAGTACGGAGTAGCCTTTCTGTATAAATTTGGGGCCTTGAAGTTTTTCAAAAAGGTGAGATTAAAAGTTTTGATGGCATCTCTAAATCTTTGGCTCACAATGAGAAAGATGCTAAACATAGGATACTTCTCTGAGTTTGCCCCTATTTGGGACTCGCCCGTAATCTGGAATGCTTAAAAGATGGTTTGGCATTACCACAGAAGCATGCCGGGTTGATGAAGTGGGGCGAACTAGTATTTGAAGGTAAACTGGTTTCTTGGGAAGTATTAAAAATCCGAACCGAAAATAAATTACCAAAATTCAAATTTATGCAGCTGAGCTCATGGCTTTCCACAAATTCCCAAGAGATAGTATCATTCTGGGACTTTGAGAATGATATCCAAGACATAAGGGCAAAAAATAAAGAAGTCTCCAAGTGGTATAAGCATTTAGGGGAAGCGGAAGATGGGAAACTAGACCCCCCCCATATACTATTTGGCAAGACTTACTTCAGGAAGAAGATATCTTGATAACCTGTAAGAGCTCTTTAAAAATGCTGTATTCTCTGGTCACACCAGCAAATCTTAAAAGGCATAATTTCTTTACAATAAATAGATTGTATTAGACACCGTATAAATTAGCCAAGTTTGTACTGCACCCAATTCCCAGCTGCAATAGATGTAAATCATCAAAAGCCAATGATATACATATTTTCTTTACACGCCCTGAAATAGAACGGTAATGGAAAATGGCAGAATCTACCCTCGGTGATATCTTGAGGACACCACTAACATTGTCAGCAACGCTTGTGTTTTTTGGGGTACACTGTGATTTGGGCACAACGCTTGATAAGACTTCAAGAGAATTGCTTTTTTATTTGATATTGTTGGCTTGACGAGAGATATGCAAACATTGGAAAGATATCGTACCTCCTCACCCTAGTGGTTGGCTGGCAGTGGCCAGGTGGATATGTAAACATCAATAAGTGGCAATCTACAGTGAATAAGGGAAGTGTGGAAAACCTTTGCTGAATGGTCGAGGTAGATGGATGTCTTTTTGTCCCTTCTTGCCTTTTTTTTTTCTTTTCTGGTGTCCTATGATTACAGCACTAAAGTTGGAAGGTGTCTATCCTCTGAGATAAAAGAACCTTCATCAAGGGTCTGGCTGAGAAGAGGCAAGGGTCCATATGATAAAAAGGGCTCCAGGATATGGTCCTTGACTTGTAAGATGCCATGCTGACATGAGGACAAAAAATAAAAAGAACCTACACATTCGGCCGGTCACAGGTTGGATGGCATATTTACCAACAACTGTGACATCTTAATGGCCAGGACTTTGCCATTTCCCTGGACAGACCATAGGGCGATCTACTTTGATATAAGGGCAATAAACACTATCTCACTGAGCCCTTGCAGACCTTCCAGGTTGAGCATCCGACGGTGGAACAAGATACAGGGCAGGGACCTAAGGAACGCTCTTAGCATTTGCTCCCCCATACGGGCTCTGGACAACGATGAAGCAGCATACCAGTTTGACAACTGGATTCACACAGTAGTTTACCATGTAGAGCCTGAAATTACCATCTCTTTTAAAAGAGCCTCAGCAACCTTACCGCACCATGGTATGGGCCAGACCTAAAAAGTATAAAAATCACCAGTAGAAGTGAACGAATCTGGAGGGCAGACCACGGAAAGGAGCACAAAGAGGCCTACAACCTAAATCTAGAAAAATACAAGGAGGCTATTATGGAAGCAAAACGGGTCTACTTTACCACAAAAATTGAGCCGACCAGTAACTCCAAGGAGCTCTTCAAATCCATTCAACTGTTAGTTAAACCTGTGCAGAACAATCAGTTTAAACCAGAACAAGCCTTCTGTAACAAAATGGCTACCTTCTTCCAAAGTAAGGTGCACCTGATCTATAACGATCTCCTCAACACCTCTGGTGTCACAGTGAGCCTTAACAGTACAGCAGAGGAGGAAAAGGCTGCACAAGGCCAGTTAGTCAGTTTCCAGCCACTCTCTCAGCAAGAGGTCAACAATCTTATCCTATCTACTAAGTTGGGCTTTCCTAATGACCCTTGTCCCCCGTCGATTATGCATCTGGTTTCCGGTAATATCAGTGCTCAGCTAACTCCCCTCTTAAACCAAATCATAGAGTCTGGTAATTACCCCTGTGCCTGGAAAAAAGCCTGCATCAGACCAATTCTTAAAAAGCCAACCCTCGACCCTACGGACACAAAAAACTACCATCCAAATTCAGGGCTGCTGGTCGCTGCCAAGATTCTGGAAAAAGCGGCGAACAAGGAGCTAACCCAACATCTCGAAGCCAGCATGGTTTCAGACCATGCCACTCTACAGAAACAGCCTTGATAATGGCAACGGAGGAGATACGGAAAGTGATGGATGAGGGGGGCAGAGCTGTTCTCGTCCTTCTAGACTTATCAGCAGCATTTGACACCCTGAACCACGCTGAGGGACGTGGGAATCGAGGACACAGCTCTGGCCCTTCCCTCCTCCTTCCTAACTGCAAGGGAGCAGAACATAGTCTGGGACAACATACAGTCCGACACCATTCATCTCCGTGCGGAGTGCCGCAAGGTTCCGCTCTGCCTCCCACGCTTTTTAACAAGAATGTAACCTCATTGGCCAGACTCGTTGGAAAGCACAGCTTCTCTATGGTCTCCTATGCTGACGACTCACAGCTCATAATATCGGTTTCAGAACAGCCAGAGATCGTGGCCAGCAGCTTCCACGCCTGTCTGGCAGATATTATGAGCTGGATGAGCCAAAACCTTCTTTAAATTAACACTGAATTAAGACAGAGGTACTGGAGTTCGGCAAGGGCCCTTCACTGTAGAACAAAACCTGGTGGCCAATAGAGGCAGGTGATTGGCCTTCCCCTACTACTAAAGTCAGGAACCACGGAGTGATCTTTGATGATCAACTCAACTTCCCAGCCCAGGGTAACCATTTGACCTCCTCCTGTTTTTTCCTACTGAAACGTCTTTGTAAGATCTTGCCCTTCATTCCACAGGAGCTTCAAAAACAGTTGTAGTAACGCTCGTTCTCTCTAAATTAGATTACTACAACGCCCTGTTTATGGGCATCGACAAGTCTCAGAGAATCAAACTACAGTCACTACAAAATGTGGAGGCTCGACTGTTATTAGAAATACCAAAAGGACACTCCACATCAGCAGGCATAAGGTCACTTCATTGGCTTCCTGTCCAACAATGAGTCGAATTCAAGGCTCTCTGCATGGTACACAAGGCTCTTTATGGAGGTGGGTCGGTGGAGATCCACAGGTTGTTTTCCTGGTACTCTCCCACTAGAACCCTTAGATCCTCAAACTCGGGCCTTGTTAGCATCCACAAAATACGTGGAGTAACGTGGGGGGTCGGAGAGTATCTTACTGTGCAGCTAAGCTCTGGAAGCAAATGCCATCCGCCTTGAAACTCCAACCCAATCGGATGATCTTCAGTAAATCATTGAAGAATTGGCTGTTCCCATTAAACGAAATCTGAGTCTACAGCACAGTCTCCCTGCGTACACACTTAGCGCCAAGAAGCCACGGCATTCGAGCGCTTTAGAAATAACTATCCTATCCTAAGAAAAAGGGGGACTCCGATCAGACTACTCATAATGAGGAGGTCGGACCCGGGGTGACCACTGAGGAGGGGACAGCGGCCCCATGGTTAAGGGCGCAAGCAGGGCGGGGCAAGGTGTGGACCCGAGCGGGAAGCCGGCCAACGATTATCTGCACCTTTCCCCGAGTGACCACCCCACAACCATGAAACTGTTAGGGCTGGACAATCTCATCCCACTAAAAGTGAAAGAGAGAATATGGAGAAAGGAGTTCATAGACATTTTCTCACTGCTGGAAGTGCGCCAGGCAGGCTTAGACTTAGCGGCGCAAGACAAAAAGGACAAGGACAGGAGGGTCCGCTGCAAGCCCAGCGTTGAAAGATCAATAAAAATTGGCTGAAAGCCTTCAGAACATTGAACATGTGTTTTCATTGAGAAATTTCCCCAAAGCAGCACTAATTTTATATGAGCAAAAAGTGCACGAGGCACAGCAGCAATATCAGGGCGATGCATGCCTGAGATACGATGAGGGTTTCAGAGAGAAGATGCAGGTGTGACCGATAAGAGGATGGGATTGCCAGGACATGGAAGGGTTCACGATGCACAGGTGGCAGCCAGGGAAGGCGTCAGTAGCAAAGAAAGCAGCTTTTGTCCCTACGAGAGTAATGAATGAATGAATGAATGAGGGGTTTTGTAAAGCGCAGGACTCACCCATACAGGGGTATCTCCGCGCTAGCAGCGAAACACAAAAACAAGGAGGTGGAAGCTAGCCGGGCTAAAAAAGTTTGGTTCAGTTTTCAGTAGTTTTCTGAATTAAAGCAAATCAGGACACACACATAACGCAAAGGGGAGTTTGTTCCAAAGGCACGGGGCTACATAGGCAAAAGCTTTGCCACCCGCATGAAGTTTGTTGATCCTGTACCACAAGCAGAGCCTTTCCACTAGAACGTAACTGTCTGTTGGGATGATAGGGGACAAGACTATCGGCCATATACCTGGGACCAATGTCAATAAGAGTTTTGTGAATCAAACAACAAATTTTAAACTTGATTCAACTCTGAATGGGAAGCCAGTGTAGGGCTTTTAGTAATGGCCGGGAAGGAGTTCTGGGTGGTTGATTTAGAGCCAGTCGAGCTGCCGTATTTTGCACAACCCGGAGCCTATCTAGTGTCCCCTCATTTGCAACACCCAGAAGTGCATTACAATAGTCCAGTCTGCTAACTACGAGGGCTTGGAGCAGGGTCTTGACTGCCGATAGGGGGAGAAGATCGAACACTCTCCATAGGAGTTTTATTAAGCCAAAACAGCTACCTGACACCGCTGCCACCTGCTCCTTCATAGCTAGAGAAGAGTCAAAATATACTCCTGCGTTTTTTGCTTTGTTGGTAGGCACATGAGCAGGGCCTAATTCTACCGGCCACCCCTCAGGGGACCAGAGAAGTTGAGCTTTGCCAAAAAGGAGGATTTCAGTTTTGTTGGCATTCAACTGGAGAAAGTTCCTTGACATCCAGTTGGAAATTGCATGAATGCCCTCTTCAAACTTCTGTTTGGTAACATCCGAGTGGTTATCAAATGGGAAAAGGAGCTGCGTGTCATCTGCATATGAAAAAGGGACAAAGCTGTGATCTCTGATGATCAGTGCCAGAAGAGTCACATATATATTACATAATGTGGGACTAAGGCATGATCCCTGTGGCACCCCTTTATTCAGAGGTTTAGCTCCAGAGTGAAATTTCCCCAGGTTCACAGTTTGGGTGCATTGTTTCAGGAAGCTGGAAAACCACTGGAAGGCAGATCCCACAACACCGATTTTCGTTAATCTTTGTGGCAGGCTATGATGTGCCACAGTATCTAGAGCTGCGGATAAATCCAGCAGCACCAAAGCTATAGCTTTGTCCTTATCTAGGGCCAGCGTAATGGCATCTGTGACACTAAGCAAGGCTGTTTCGGTCGGGTGTTTAGGTCGAAAGCCGAATTGTGAGTGATCCAAGCATGGCTGTGTTTCCATGAATTTCATGAGCTGTGCATTGATATGTCCCTCCATAAGTTTGCTCATGGGAGGAAGGAGAGGGATCCGAAAATAGTTGGACAGTTCTGAAGGGCGCTAGATTGTTTTTTTTTATAATTGTTAAACTTTGGGCAGCTTTCCACGCCCGAGGTACTATGCCCTCGCTCAGCGAGTAACTAATAAGTGAGCCAATGGAAGGGGCAAGAGGCCGCGCCAATAGGGCATACCATTTTGCCGGCATTATATCGCTGGGAGATACTGATTTTGCTGCTTTCATCCATTCTTCTACTTTGGAGTCCCGAAGGGGAGGAAAACAGGCCAGCTGTAAAGGCAAAGATGAGGCAGGGACAAGGGTTTAAAGGGAAAAACCAAGGCAATATAAAAATCAGAAAAAATATGCTAGAAGTTTGAAAAGGACAACTGTAGATGGGGATGTCACGCAGGTTTCAGCAGGCTTTTGAGGATTGTGGGGGGAATCACAAAGAAAAAACAAGTGCAGGGGAGTGAGGTACAGACCTTACCGACGGGGGCAGTGGGGGCAGGGGCGGGTGGACCTGGGGGAAAGGGGGGAGCTCCCTCCGATCGTGAAACCGTAGGTAGCGTGGCAGAAGGAACACAAGAAAGGTAGAAAAAAGAGAGAATTACTAAAAGTTAGAGGGAAGGCTCACACAGTGTCCTTGGGATGCCTCACGGCAGGGGCACTGAGGGAGCCAAGGGCGGCGTGCCGCAATAAAAAGAGTAGATGTGATGCTCCCGCAGGACCCTTGGGATGCCTCACGGTAGGAACACGAAGGGAGCAAAATGGAAGGACTCAGCCTCATAATAATTAGAGTAAATGCTCAAGCAAGGTCCTTGGGATGCCACATGGCTGAGACCCCGGGGAGCAGGGAGGGCCAACGAAAGGGCAGGGCAATGGGGATGGCACTTGCAGCACTGGCAGGTCCCAAATCGGTAGCAAGTTGAAGCCTTGACCTGGGAAACAGAGGCCCAGACAGGTGGCCCCTCCCATCCCCTGAACTTGAGAAAGCTGTGTCCTCACAGTAACAAAAAGAATTGCAAAGAAAAGGAAGTATATCCCCATGAAAAATTAAGAATAGGATAACCATGATTTTGCAAAGGTATAAACATGTTATGTTACAAACTGCAAGCTTTTTGGCACCAAAACACTGTCATTGGTTTGATTTGAAGGGTTCCACAGTGGTATGAATACAGCGCTACGAGACCTCTGGGTAGAAGGTGCTATATAAATACAAAACACACACACACACATTTGATGGGCATGAGGGATGCAGCTATTTTAAGCTAGGGAGTGGGTGGGACAACCTGCCTCCTGGAAGGGGTTGTAACCCGGGCCGGGGGAGACAAAGCGGGACCCAGTGGGGGCCCTGGCCAAACGCCGGCCGAAGGCAGGAACTTCCTCTCTGCACATGCAAATAGCCCGCTCGAAAGCAGGTGACCAGGATTGGTCGCCCAAGGGCAAGAGCGAAACCCCCCTAATCCGGGGGCAAACTGTCGAGGTGAGGGGGAGATATATAGGGGGCTACAGGCCCAAGTAAACACAAACCACCCCCCTCCTCGCAGATAGAAGAAAGCATTCCACCTACCCACACCAGAAGGAATGGGTGTCGCAGGCGCAAAGTTGAGAGGTGAGGTGGTTGGATGGAACACAAGAAAGGTAGAAAAAAGAGAGAATTACTAAATGGTGGAGAGAACGCTCACACAGTGTCCTTGGGATGCCTCATGGCAGTAGCACTGAGGGAGCCAAGGGCGGCCTACCGCCATGGGAAAAGGGTAGATGTGATGCTCCGGCAGGACCCTTGGGATGCCTTACGGCAGGGGTACAGAGGGAGCAAAATGGAAGGACTCAGCCTCATAATAGAGTAGATGCTCAACCAAGGTCCTTGGGATGCCACACAGCAGGGACCCCGAGGGAGCAGGGAGGGCTAATGAAAGGTCAGGGCAAGTGGGATGGCAGTTGCAGCCCAGGCAGGTCCCAAATCGGAAGCAAGCTGAAGCCTTGACCTGGGAAACAGAGGCCCAGACAGGTGGCCCCTCCCATCCCCAGAACTTGAGGAGGCTGGGTCCACGCAGTAACAAAAAGGATTGCAAAGAAAAAGAAGTATATTCCCATGAAAGATTAAGAATAGGATAACCATGATTTTGCAAAAGTATAAATATGTTATGTTCATAAACTGTGACCTTTTTGGGCACCAAAGCACTGTCATTGGTGTGATTTGATGGGCATGAGGGTCGCAGTTATTTGAAGCTAGAGAGGGGGGGACAACTCGCCTCTTGGAAGGGGCGGTGTTACACCACTACAGCTCACGGGAATAACAGCAGGGTGACAGAGTGCATTCTGAACACAGCGGACGGGCTCACAAACTCCAGTGAAGCGTTTCCCGCCATAGTCGCTGCAGAAAGCTCGAGACATAGCTGAACTTGCTAACACTCGCCATACAAAGCGCAGATTTATTTGACAATCACACAAACAACTGCTAAACTGTTTTTTTTTATTATTGCTTCTGCCACAGAACATATTCACATTCCACGACAGATGTGCCAAACAGCTTTGCCATCTCAACAGCATCTGTCCAAATGACATCCTTGAAACAACATGCTTCCATGCTGGCTTCCCCAAACCATTAATCTCGTACCTCAATCACAGCTGTGGCACCAGAATGACCTATATTTGGCCAGAACCGACTCATTGTGAGAGTTCCAGCGTTTGCTTTTAGGCTTGTGGCTACAGTGGTGCAGCGACAAATCACAAATTTAACAAATGCAATACAAATTATAGGTCTTGCCTTTAAATAGCTTCAAAGCCAGCTTCTAAAATGTATTTTTCTTGTGCTCCCAGTCTACTTTCCTTTGGCATTTAAAATGTGTCCCTATGTGCCTGACTAATAAGAGTCATATTTTTAACACTGCGCCACAAAATCTGACCCCTTTCAGTCAACAGAGCTGAATTTGGGCTTCAGGAGTTTATAATTTAGCAGAAGACTTTTAAAAGCTCGGGAAAAGTATAACACAACCTTATTCATTTATTATCTCGCCAAATGTGAAATTTGAAATACAGTCCTTGAAAAGCCGGGAGATTTGGTTGGTAAGAAGCACTCACCAATGAAATGTGGCGTGGTGTTAGGATTATGAGTGCACGTGCAAAAAGGTCTACTAATCCTTCATGCTTCTGAGATCACTAACTTAAGTAATATTACACTGGGTAACAGAAATGCCTTTTATTGACAGCGCTTAAAATTGGCAAAACTTCTGTACTAAGCGGTATAGAAAAACACATTAATGTTAGCTTCACAGTAACTCTGTGGTCGATATGGGGGGAAAAAAGTAGGGGAACTGTGGGCGGAAAACCAGAGTGTGGGAATGACCAGTGGATTGGGTCAGTGGGCGGATTTAGAGGTGTGGCAGTTTGCATGCAGCTCTTACATGGCAGTTGTTAGCTCACTGTTCTATGTCAGGATGTTAACTTATTAACTGCAAGTAACAATAGGGTCTCTCTGACAAAAGCAGTAACCCACTGACCTATTTACATTTTGTGCACTTTATGATCTTCATGGTACATGTTCTTAGCAGCAGGCACATTAACCCTCTGCGCTTCTTTTCCAAGAATCAAAGACTAGACAAAACATAATTTCTCTCTACTAAGATCATTAATCACTGGAGTTATCATGACATTTTTATTGTTGCCAAAACTTGTTGGAGGCCAGGAAGGAGGCAGCAAGTGCTTTAAAAACCATATTATGCTTACAAATATGATGCTCCCACCGGAAGTCAGCGCCATGTGCGGTCGCACTGCCCTAGTGCAACCCTGCCGCCCCACCACTGTTAACTGCACGGACCGCGGATGGTCAGGGTCTGGTGCGGCCACACTGCCCTGGGCCACCCTGCTCAAGGGTCCTGTGACCTCAGTGACAGAGTCACTGTCACTCTATGGTGTGCTGCTTCATAGTTTTAATGGATACGAAAGACTATGAAACAGAGTGTTTACGACAACTCGGGGATAGACGTTATTACACCCCTATCCCAACTGACCCCACAGAACGACTTAAAACCACCATAACAGGATTGGTGGAATCTGCAGAGTGCCAAGAGTGGATCACTAAGAAAGAGGCGGAATTCCTTGTGAAGAAAGACCCAAGAGTCCCATACTTTTACACCCTCCCTAAAATCCACAAGGGGACAACACCAGTACCCGGACGCCCAATTGTCTCGGGGATAAGCTCAGTTTTGGAGCCTTTATCACAATTTTGTGATTATTTCCTGCAGCCATTAGTGAAGAGAATACCTTCCTATGTCCAAGACACCAAAGATGTCTTACGCCTCCTTGACAACCTACAGGAGGACATTCAAATTGACTTCCTGATCACCCTAGATGTGGAGGCCCTCTATACAAACATCCCACAGAGGGCCACACTCGGGGTGATAGAGAGGACTCTTAATACGGAAGTATGGACATCAGCAACACCACCTTCATTCATTATGGAATGTGCTGGTCTTGCCCTGACAGAGAACTTTTTTGAATTCAAGGGGCAGTATTATCAACAGACCCAAGGCACGTCCATGGGCAGTACCTTTGCCCCTTCGGTGGCCTGTCTGTACATGGCAGATTTTGAGGAACAATACATCAATGGACCAATGAATCCTTACCAATCAAACATCATACTATGGAGGAGGTTCATTGATGATATCCTCATACTCTGGACAGGGACATCACACCTATACCTTGAGTTCTTCACGTGGCTAAATACCTTGAACAATTTCCTTACCTTCACAATCACTGCCTCAGACTCCAGTATAGCATTTCTGGACCTCACCATCAGATTGGAAGGGGGAAAGGTTAACACCACTATGTACCGGAAGCCCACGGACCGGAACAGTTTATTACTGTTCTCAAGTCACCATCCAAGAGCCTTAAGGCTGAACCTTCCCTTTGGACAGTTTTTGCGGGTTAGGCGCAATTGCACCAACCTTTTAGACTACAGGAACGAGTCTAGTATTCTTTCTCGGAATTTGAAAGACAGAGGTTACCCCACGAAGGAGATCAACAAAGCACGGAAGCGGGCAAAGAACAATAATAGAGAGGCACTTCTGGAGGTCAATGCCAGAGACAGTTCAGATAATAATCCATTGACTTGTGTGACTACTTTCACACCCATCTCTAATGACATTAAGAAAATTGTCAAAAGACACTGGCAGATTCTCAATACAGGAGAGCTGACTCTCGAGACCCCAAGGTTTGCCTTTAAAAGGTCCACCAATATAAAAGACATATTGGTCCACACCAGACCGAAACAAAGCACAGTCCGCAGACAGAACACTCTTTGGCAACTCCCTCCAGTTAAGGGACATTACCCATGTGGTTCCTGTAGTGTCTGCCCCTTCACTAAAGTCACCAAATCCATCGAATTAACTGAGACATTCACTTGGGAAATTCGTAACCACACTAATTGTAACTCCTCCAATTGCATCTACCTGCTTAGGTGCCCATGTGAGTTAAAATATGTGGGCATGACCACTCGACCCGTCAAGATCCGCATTTCGGAACATCGTAGTAATATACGATGTAAGAAATCGAACACTAAAATGTGTCGGCACTTTCTGGAACACAACCATAGTGCTGACTCCATAAAGTGGATCATTCTTGAAACCCCTAATATAAGATCCAAACAGGACTTATTCTATAAGGAACAGCGATGAATACATCGGCTATCCACAGATAAACAGGGGCTTAATGAGGATATCCCATGGAGTAGCCTATGATCACATTGATGTTAATACTACCTATCTGTGTCCTGAATAAGGCTCTGTTGTATATATAGTCCTGACATCATGACTCTGCCATGACTCTACCAGTCTGATGACAGTTCCAACAGACTATCATAATATCCAAATACCCCCCGCTATATGTGGACATTCACTTACAACACTCGCGAAACCATAGTAATAAAAACAACTAACTCTGGTTGATGTACACATATGTTTGTACATAGACTCACCATGGTTGACTTCCCCACTCTAAGATGGCGCCCACACGAATGCCACTAATTACGCGGCATACCCAACACCTGTTGTTACCTCTGACACAAAGATCTTAACAACCACTTAATGGTCTCTTACACTAGTGATCATTATAACTTTACCAGTCATACTATATTTATAAACATCTTGCTGACTGAGCCTGTTGTATTTTTCTCAGTATTTTTCTCAATATTTTTCTCATTACCATTGGGTTATTTGCACGTTCAAAGATGGCGCCCACGCTAGCGCCATGAGTCAGGTGACACACCGGACACACTGGCAACGCCCACTCCCATCGATATAACGACCCGACCACCGGGAACCCACTACTATCCGGTTCCCGGTAGTGATGGGTAGGGAAAGTAGTCCTGACCAAGGCCTCGAGAAGTAAGTAATGGTGCTTCTTAGCTGGGGGCGCACTGAGAATGAGACGTACCTATCAGTCTGGCTGTGAGCATGTGCCTGTTCGCATACACGGTTGCCTCCGAGTGTGGGAGTAGAAGTGAGCGGGCAACATGGCATCGTTAAGCTGGGGGCACTTTGAGTCTGTAACTCCCACCTCGACATCGGGGTACTTACTTGTTGTTCGTGTTGTCTGTCTGTGTGTGTGCGCCTCCTCGAGCAGACAGCTCGCTTGCACGTTTTGCCTCCGATTTTAAGAGTGTAAGTGAGCGGACAACTTCACAAATACTACACGGGTGCAGTTTGCACTGGTGTGGATGGCCATTCACTCAGGCACTTACTGGGTAGATCTGGCACATTTATCACAAACGCGGATTTTTGTACATTACTGCTTTTGGCACATCAACCAGGCGAACTTACAATGAGACCTGGAGAGCAGTTTATGAATATTGATACATTTTGGTTGTACTACGTTGTGGTGCTCCCCAAGTCCTAGGGTGTACAGTTGACACAAGATGTTTGAAACTTAGTGGATGACTGAAGGCAGAGGAGTGTCTCCACAATAGAATATCCAATACTAAGAGTATGAACCAGAGGGTTTATTAAACCATAACCCAACCCCCCTCCCTTCTCTCAGAACTTGGAGTTGTCTTGACCTGTAGGGAATACTGATAAACCAGATTTGTCTCCCTTGTAGCCATTAAACTCCTATTGGCTCTCCCCCTTGAAGTCACACCTACCGGGTACTGTTGACACCTGTACTCCTTGACCTTTAGGTGAGTAACTACATAGCCCTTGGAGGTTTACGATTACGACACCATGAAGAAGCTGCTGCTGTAATATTGTATATCATTTTAATTTTCTATTTTATTTTAATTCTTAAACTTTAATCTTAATTTAGAGATGACATGTGGTGAATGTGATTAGAGTTGATACTAATTGGTCACTGCGCACTCAATGTCACTGCCACAGAGTCACTTGTTTCCACACAACCACAGTGTGCTCACGGTCAAATATGGGATACTGTTGACTGTATTTTGGTAACCCTTTCTTTTGTCTCCTCTAGGCAAGAGCAGTCTTAACCAGGTACAACAGTCAAAAATATATATTAGAAGTTGATACTTTTTAGGTCATCCCTTGTGATAGATGTATATATTATATTAGGTCCTGAAGAATCGCAGCTCAATTGCAAAGCGAGAAACATGTCGACCTGACAGAACATATTGTAGTCCTAGATCGTGATACAGAACCTCAACCGATCATAGGCTACCCACTGTTTTTAACATAAAGCACGGGAACCACCAGAATAAACTGATCTCCGGTATCTCGTGCCTTATTTTAACGCACCCACCTACACTATCCACCCCTCACCTGGCCCCTCACTTGCACTTCACCCACAGGCTGTTGGAAAAAAGATCTCCGGTAAAGAGCCCCTCCTAGAGGTGAGCCCTTTGGACATTGCACCGCCTGTCCAACGAGGAGCAACGGCCGATGATGAAGCATGACACTCGCAAGGGTGTGTGAGGCCATTAAATTCCAACTAATGGGATTCCCAGGGTAGCCCTCCACTGAGCACTACCCTCCTATACTATTCTTCCCTTATATTTGACCATACTCTTCATTCTTGATCTTTAGGAACAACCGAGTCCCTCTTGTTAGTGCTGCTTCATAGGCCTGCCAGCAAGACTGGAGGTGAACTTCAGAAAGACTTGTGGTGGACAGGCCTTCAAGGTTAACCCACACTTTCCACTACTAGGGTCCACCTGCTGGTGCTAAGATACCAGGGCTTTTAAGATCTTGCAGAGCCTTCTAAGGTCTAGCATGGGAATGTGCTCGCTCAGGGGGAGTGGTCTGGTGGACTGGTCATGAAGGCTGAACCTGGTTCCTCAGTTCCAAATTCAGGAGCTCTTACCATGGTGCCACATCCTCTCCCCACTGAGCACCACACTGCCCCACTGGGAGAAACTTGCACTGCACTGATCCGCTATAAACGCCTGGATATGACTCAATTAAAATTATGCACTAGACGAGCAATATGATGCCTAAAAAAAATTAATAACAATGGTCCCTGGCAAGGAGACGAATGATTGAAAATGAATATAGACTCAGTCAGTTCTATATTAGCGAAGACATGCCCAGCCGGGCAGAGGTCCTCAAAGTTTATATTTAAATCGAAGCTTGCAAAACACAATAACACCTTCAACAATTCACGTTCGTCAAATCGACCTACTGTGTACCATATACTTGTGGAATAATTCACTGTACAAAATTGTGTAATGGTACCTATAAGAAATTCTCTGTCTAAAATTGGAATTTTGCAGAGACTGTTGATTTTGCCTTAAAAGCCCTTTGTGTATGTCTTTGTTTGTGTATTGTTGTGGTTGGGTACAGGCTTGTGCCCCACGAACGTGAATTGTTGAAGGTGTTATTGTGTTTTGCAAGCTTCGATTTAAATATAAACTTTGAGGACCTCTGCCCGGCAAACACTCATAGGGAATGCATGATTAACCCCTTCGCTGCGGCGGCAATTCCGCCGCAGCGCTAGGGGGGGGCGAGCGCGGGCGCGGTTGAGCTGTGCTCGTGACGGAGCGGTTCCCTCATGGCCCCGCCCGCTCAATAGAACGCGCCGCGCAGGCGCGGCGGCAGGGCCATGACGGAACCGCTCCGTCATGAGCATGGGAGGGGTTAAGTAAAGCATGTGAAACGTAAGCAGGAACAACATGGTTACCTTTTACACTCATTATGCAGAAATGAGTGAGGGCTTTTGCCTGAAAGGTTAAGGCCATGACTACGGGGCCAGAAGTGGCCCTGTTTCAATGTCCTTTGCTTATATCCTAACAAAACGGAAGCAGTATGGTTTAAAAAGACCACATTCTTGAACACACAGCCGCTGTACACATTTTGTTTTCCAGTTCATCCATCAAGCGGGTATTTCAGTACCTCCAGGAATGGTGCACTTTCCTACCCAGGAAAAACAATGTCGTTCAAAGAGAGATGAGAAAACAAAAGTAGCGCCTCACTCACTGGCAAACACTGTAAAGTGGTGCTAATGTGTTTAGGTGTGAATAAATCAACCTGGCCACCTTGCAACCACTCTGTATTACTTTAGTTAGTTATTTTTCATATTTTAAATGTTTTATTTCTCTCCACCCCGAAGCTGCACTTAGAAATTGAAAAATGTCAGAAAAAGACAACGTTTCCACCAAAAGTGTTTTCTGTTTTTTGGACAAATTTCACAGGAGAGCAACAAATGAAAGGAGGAAAGAGAGGGTAGTACCCATTTCTTGAAATCTCGGTTTTCACTAAATGAGTAAGAGCGAGACAGAAAGAGAGGGAAGAGGGGGAACAAAGAGCGGGGCAGCTGCCAGCGGCAGGAGAACTGGACACTGTCCTTGTCTTCGCTGGGCACGAAGGAAAAGACAGAGTCCTTTTCCTTCTCTGCCCGTTCCGCGCGTCCTCAAAGCTGAGCATTAGCTATTGGCCTTGGCGATTTCTGCCGTCCGGGACACATGTATCATCTGACCAACTGACCGACTGACCGACATGTACCATCCTGTATGTGATATCTTCTGAACTTAGGCCGTGCAGCTGTAAGCCTCCTTTGTGTGAGGTCCGAGAAGTCTAGCAAAGACATGTTATCAGGCAATGCTGGATTTTGATTGGTCCCCGCCTCTTGGGAGAGCAGGGAGTTGTTCTTCATTTTATAAATGTATGTTTTAATTTTGATTTTCTGATGTAGTTCGTTTCAGATGCTTCTATCTACTCTTTCCAGAGCAAATGCCCCTTTCCACTCTCTTGAGACAACCATGCTTATCTGTATTGTTGCTCATAGAGTTAGACTCTAAAGCAGATCTATTTTCCTTTGGCTGTTTGAACCATCATTTGGTTCTGCCTTTGGAGACCTTACTAGCCGACACCTGCTGCTTAACCTCTTCGCTGCTGATGACGAGCTCAGCTCGTCATCAGCCACGGTAGTCGTGTGCTGATGACGAGCTGAGCTCGTCATGTAAAACGGTTCTTTGAATTTTGCCGCACACATCGACCGCATCTCTGCTGCGGCTTTTCCCGCCGTGTGCGGCAAAATTCAAAGAGCTGTGTTACATGACGAGCTCAGCTCGTCATCAGCACACGACCACCGTGGCTGATGATGAGCTGAGCTCGTCATCGGCAGCGAAGAGGTTAAATTTCCCTGACATCTCTTGAAACTGCAGTTTAGCTTTAGGAAAATTCCCTTGGTGGAAACTTAATCTTGGTCAATTTGCATATGACTATCTTTAAGTAACCGTCCTTTGACTTTGCAATTTTGATTTTCTTTGTCCTAGAGCAAACCATGCTGTAATAAGGTGATCCTGGATTTATGACAGCCGAATGATTTGAGTTTGTAACTTTGAACTTGCATAGTGCAAACCCCATCCCACACTGTTTCATGCCCTTACATAGTTTCAAAGACCAAAACATTAAAATCGATTAAGGAAATAGCGATTTAGTTGGACAGGTAGCAAGACTTCCGGGTTGGTGGGAATTACCCCTCAACAGAGCTGTGTACATTTTAATGAAACAAATCCACTATTTCTCATATTGACATTTAACTGTGTGGGAAACATCCTTTACCGTTACAACGCGGTATGTAACAACGTGGTTTTAACAACGCAAGTCATTATGTCGACTTGCACTGGAGGGCGCTCTAGACTAAGGAATAGTGTGAATTACTATTCCAACACCTTCCCTACTGTACGTAGGCTGGAGTTGGAATAGTAATTTGCACTATTCCTAAATCCAGCACCCTCCAGTGCAAGTCGACATAATGACTTGCGTTGTTAAAACCACGTTGTAACATACCGCGTTGTAACGGTATGCGTGGTATCGACATACATCCAACTGTGTACATCCTGTGTAGACCTGTGGTGTCCACGGAAGCCCCTGCAAAAACTGATTTGTCAAGAAAATGCCGTGCGATTGAGTTCAAACCAGTATCCCACAGGTGAAAAAGGGTAAACGAGAGAAACAAATGCATAAAATATGTACAATCTTCAGTAATTATGCAAGATTTCACCAGTTTAAAAACAAAAATTTGATTAAAAAAAGCCTTTGACTTCTCAGAACTCCAGCTTTATGGTCACAGCTGCATAATTTAAGTAATTCGGCTTCCTTCACCTCCATCATCAGTGTTAGGTGTGCTGAGAGACCGGTTTGTGTTGTGGTTCGAGTGTTAAAAAATGTATACTTACAAAGTGGGGTAAAATGACCTGTTAAGTTGTGAGGGGGCGTTTCCTTTTTGTGCATGGGCGTGCTTGTCTCTGGTTCCTCACCTGGTGGAATAGGGGCTTAGCCGAATGGCAGGGAGCACATTATTGTGGCTGCTCACTTCCTTTGTCTGCCCCTCTTCCCTTTACCCAAAGGCTGCTTGCTGTTGCCTGCATGCATTTAGAGACACTGTATGCTGTCCGAGTCTGAGAGACCGCTGTTATGGGGGCTCCAAGGAATGACTGGGTACTGGATCTCATTGGATAAGAAAGAGGGTGGATGCAGATCTCCGTGCTCCATAGACCCATCAAGCTGCAGGAATGCAGAACAGCAGAGGAGAGCCATTGTCTGGCAGAAGACGCCAAGTGGTTGCGACTTACTTGCATTTTCTTATACTGTACATCCATACCTACAGGATTATTAGAAGAGGCATCCATTACCACATACATGAAAGAACATGATCAAGCTGCACTTTCCCTGGTTCTCAAGCTCGCTGTTTTTTTACTTTTTGTCTGTAATTAGGCTGGCTGGTAGGGTCTGTAAATTTCACGGACCGTCCGTAATTTGGGCCTCACGTCCATTGTCCGTGAGGATCCCTTTTATGGACGCCTTTTGTCCGTAATTTTGGCCATCACAGGGAGCAGCACTGGTCCCCTGTGAGAAGCCTCACCCCCCTTGATGGGGCGCACAAGAGCACCCCACCGGCCCATTGACATGCTATATGCTGCTGATGATTGCCACATACAGAATGACAATGGGCCAGTCTGGGGTGTTAAAGCGTGTGGCGGCCTCCTCCTGCCTCAGTGTACAGCAGGGCATTCGGTTAGAAAAAAGGTAAAACGCCCATGCTGCAACGTGAAAAAACTGTTTATTCAAAGAAGCCTGAAAAACAAGTTAAAAAGAACGGGTTATAGTTCTTTAACCGTCTGATCATTTTAGAGCTGACACATTTTCAATATTATATTCAAGGAAGCCATGGTTACTGCCTTTTTTTTATTTTAAGCAACTAACAACTATTGACAAAGCCAATAGTCCTGTCTTCTTATTGGTGTAATGATACTTGCTGTATAATACATCTGGATGCAATTACAGAAACAACTTCATATCAGTTGGGCGGAACACTATGCTAAGCACAGATTTTTTGCCAATGTTTTAAACCATGCCCGTAATTACATCGAACATACACTTTGAAGAGACCCCCCAGTTTTTTTACACCACTTATAGCCATGGAAACAACACTATATCACAGTCACCTCACATCCTGGCACTGTGCATCATGCTTGCCTCATGACTTCTACGTTTTCAGATTGCTTATGTGTAGGGGCATAGTGAACCCTACCCCACCCCTCGCTTTAGGAACTACAGTGAGCGTGAAGTTCTTGATGGGCCTCTGCAGACAAAGGCTCAGCTCACAATTAATGTGAAATGGTGGGTGAGTAAATAAGTAAAGGAATGTGTGAATGTTTGAATGGATTACTGAAAGGGTGAATGGATAGATAATGAAAGAAAGGATGGATGGATGAGTTAATGAGTGGAAGTATGGATGAGCGAAAAGGTAAATAGATGGATGTATGGGTGGAAGGGTAGATGATGGGCAAGTGAATGGGTAAATGGATGAGTGAAAGGATGGATGGATTAATGAATTGATAAGTGAAAGGGTGAATGGATGGATGGATGATTGAAAAGGTTGATGTAAGAATTGATGAGTGAGTGAAAGGGCTAGATGGTCAAAAGGATGGATAGATGAGTGAAGAAGTGAAAGGGTGGATGGATGAGAGAACAGATGGATGGATAAGTGAAAGGATATATGAGTAATAGGATTAATGGATGGATTCATGAATGGATGAGTAGGCAGGTAGGTGGGTGGGTGGATGGATAAGTGAACGGGGGATGGAGAGAGAACGGGAGGATGAATGACTGAAAGGTTGAATGGGTGGAAAGATAAGTGACTGTGTGGATGGATGAGTAAGTGAATGGATGAATAGATGGGTGAAAGGGTAAATGGCTGGATGGGTGAGTGAATAGATGGATGGATGACTACAGATGGATGGGGTGAAAGGGTGGGTAGATGAATAATGGATGGATGAGTGAAAGAGTGGATGAAGGGATGGATGAGTGAAATGATAGATGGAAGGATATATGGTGGATATGTTTGCAAATGGATGAATATGTTTGGATATAGATGGGCACACAGATGGAAGGACAGAATGAATGGTGAAAGACTGAATGATAGATAAAAGAATGATTACACCTTGGAGCACGCATTATCTTAAGTAACATTTCCTATACATTGACTTTCACGTTAATGAGTCATTGTCTCTATATAATGTGTGTGTGATGTAACGTACTCCGAAACCCTGCCCTACATACTTGAGATGAGTAGCACTATAAAAGAAATTAAATACACATGAGAGACGGTCTAAGTGAAGATGAGGGGCACCAATAGAGGGTGGTAGCAAGGCCGGACTGGCCGGACCGGGCATCGGTTGTTTCCCTCGGAGGCTGGAAAGGTGCAGGGAGCGGTTTGTTACTGGGGGCTGGCACGGAAAAAGTTTCTTGTATATCCAGTAGTTTTCAATCAACAATAAAAGCGGCCTCACTTATATTCAGGTGTGGTTCACCACTGTCTGGTGACTAATGTACCTGCTGGAGCGAGATGCATATTTTGAATCGTCTAAGGTAGCAAGCTGTGGCCATACTGAAAAACCTTGACGTGCACAATTGTTTTAACCAAATATACACTTATTTTGACTTGTACTCAGGTGGTTCTCTATTTACTTCCTTATATACTATTGCGCGACCACCTCTGGCGTGTCTGTAAAACGTTCCTTTTTTCCTGATGTTTTGTCCTGAATTTTGACCTTTTGTCCTGAATTTTTGTCCTGAATTTTGTCCCTCTGTCCTGAATTTTTACACTCACCGTCCTGAATTTCCACCTATGCCAGTTGGTCACCCTACTGGCTGGTGAGCACGCAAGAAGTACAAACTCACGCGCCTACAGGCAGTACCATTGGCATGTTGGCACCATACCTAGTCATTCACATATTTCATGCCCCTCTTACGGTGTGTGACGGTTGCTGTTGTTAGCATCCTCTAAGAATACCTTTCGTGGAATCACTCAAACAACAAAAAAAACAACAGAACCTCTACATGTCAGAGAAAATGACTGTCAAATCGTACCCAGGCAGCATTGCAGAGCTGGCAGAAAGTTCATGCCAAACACTGCATCTCTTCAGGGGTGCTGGAACTGGGGGTGCAGGGGGTGCTGAAGCAGTAGTTAATTTGAAAAAAAAAGTGCCGGGGCTCTCGCCAGTTTGCACCTGCCCATTTCTCTTATTAGCGCCACCTAAAACAGAACTAACTACCTACCATGAAAGTGGGGAAATGATGTGGCGTAATGGTCAGAGCTGCAGACTTCAGAGCAGAACCAGATTCACCTCTGGCGTCGGCTCAACATCCTGTGATTCTGGGCAAATCACTTAATCTCCCCCTAAATTAATGTGTCCCTAAATAGTGCTCATGAAAAGCCCCTTAAATGCCGATGCTGAGTACCCAAAACCACAAGATCAAATTAAACACTGTGCTGAAGCACTCTCGAACAACCTTGCAGGAATTCAAAAGAGAATGCTCAATAAAGGGGTCTTTCATTTTGTTTTAATCTTGAAGCATTTGCTGCGAATTCAGACAGGGGTCGAATGTCAGTCAATGTCTTCTGACAAACTGTTTATTCTGTTTTTATAACAATGAGACTGTTGTTTACTTTGTATTCTCTTAATGCTAAGTGAGTGAATTTCGCAACTATGAAAATCTTCGCAGGATACAGGGTGTGAAAGGAGAAGGCTGTATTATGTCAAATGTTTTCCAACACACAACAAAATGTGAATGAACTGAACAAATAATTCAATATGGGTTAGAAGCACTTAAAGAGTAAATGACTATTTAATAAAGGTGTAGTCAAAACTGTACAACTGGAAATGAGTGATTTTTTTTCTAATTCTAAAATGTGATGGAGACAAAGATTTGAATAGGGTCAAAACAAACTAAGGCACTTTACTTGTGTGATAAATATGTGCAGAAACCACATTTTCACTCTTAGTTTGGCTGCCATATAGGTTGAACAGTACAAATACATGCTTGAATGGCCATTATAAGAGGACATTTGACTGGAAAATGTGCTCCTGTAAATGGCAGTACCCCCTTGATGCTTTACTCCTTTATTTGGGACAATATGCTCTAAAAAGCACCACTTGACGCATACTAGAACTCTATCAATCTCCTGTGGAATGAGCATGGCTCATTTGCTACAATTCATGTAGTGCTTTGATTTTTCACAACCCCTTTAACTTCAGTGACGTAACACTGATGGCAGCACACCCACTCTGAGAATTGTTCCAGCACCACTATATCATCTCCAAGGCTACAATCAGCAGCATCAACTCCAAAGAGAATCGTTATATGCCCAATAGCCAAGATTGATGACTGATCTATTTACGATCACGAGTATTTAAATCTTTGTTCACCCCATTAACTGCCTTCAGACACATTTTTAGCATGAGTCGGAGAGGTACAATAAATTCTAAAAGAAAAACACAAATATCTCAAATGTTACCAGAGAGCACTCACTAAAATGCTAGGTGACCAATTACCTACACCTGGTGATCATTCGCCAACTTTAAAACTCCTTCCCTGTGTCCTCCTCAGACACTCTGTAAATTATTGGACACATTAGTGAAATCACAAATGAATCCAGGGCTCTGATGTTTCAGCCCCCAAAAATCCCATAAATCAGCAGAGCCAGCTAACAGTAACCCTTTCCCTACCCTTGCTCCCTGTGGACCTAGTTACCGACCAGCTCATATAGCACCAAGAGGATGGAAACATTACAGGTGACTAACCAAGAATTTTAAATTGGCAACACTCATAGGAAATACTATAGTGAAAGTAAAAAAGTGCAACAATAAAGTTGCCCAGTGAAATGACTTCTTGATCAAATTCTGTTGTGAAATTAAAACAGTGCAACAGTCATCAGTGAATAAACTTGATGAGTAGCCAACATTTTGCATATGAAAAACGACACAGACTAAAATAACTGCCACTCGAGGTAAGACTGTGAGATTTGCATGGTAAGGAGTCACAGAAGTGACTAGTGAAATGAGTAATGATTCCAAAAACTCAAACTACAGTCAGAAACTACACTGAGAGCACTCTTTCAAAATCACCAGATGGGGATCTACCCAAGCCCCATTTTGGCAGCAAGTTCACATGTATGATAATGGTGTCATATAGTTAATTATATGTAAATGGCCCTACTGTTTAACATCTGGAATGGGGTTGCAAGGAGAAGAACAGCAAAGTATAGCCATGTTTACCTTCCCATAACAAAAAAACAAAAACCTCAAAGCATTAATCCAAGATAGAAGGAACACAATCAATGACGAAAATATACCGAGCTACATTTTTTTTAAAATTTGTTTTTATTGCAGAATTAGAAACCACAGCTTACAATTGCTCAACCAGTCCACTCATGGTGTCCCCCCGCATCAATCGTGAGAGCGTGTACCATACACAGCCATTCAGCCCGCATCCCGGAGGCCGGGCGGCGCAGTGTCCTAAATAACAGTAAGACATCATGGTGAGTGTCCCTATGGGACAATGGTCGAAAAAACGTTTTACGTATCTGCATTTTACCCCCCCACCCACAACCAATAACAACATCAGCCATCCTACATGTGCAGGTCAGATGCTTCAAAGCCGCTACCGTACCACCCCGTGCTCTGTGGGGCCCATCATACCTGTCCCGCACCCCTCTGCTACCTCCCGCTGGCCACCTATGCCCCACAGGCCCTTCTCAGTCCCAGGATCGCCACCGCGGTCAATCAACCCCCTGGCTCCCAACCCACCCCGAACACCCTCTAAACAACCCCCCAGTGCCCCCTCCCCGGCAACCGCTAATGGCGTGTGTCATGCTCCTGATTGTAGTATGGGTCTGCTACAGTGTCAATGGTAACTCCGAACTAGTATGCCTCGCGGCGTCCTCAGGTCCCATCCACTCAGTCCTCATCCTCTACTAATGAATCACGCAAGGCCTGCACCACCAATTCCCACGCACGCGCTGCATCCAAGGCTTTCTCATTATCAAGCTTGACAGCCTGCTTCATTCGGAGCACACTCTCACACTCAGACCACCGCAGCAAGTCATTCTTCCACCTCCTCACAGACGGCCCTCCCTTGGACTTCCAATGCCACGAAATCTCTCTTTGTGCCAGTATCAACCCCAGGTCAATGAATTTGCTCGTCACCTTAGTGTGTTTGGTGTGCGGGAACCAGAGCAACAGACATGCCGCCATGTCAAATTCCACCTCCCTGTCAGTCACTTCGTTTAGAAGGTCCCCCACCTCTGCCCAATAGGCCTCCAGATTCGGGCAACCCCAAAACAGGTGATCCATGTCCGCCTCCGGTGACAAGCACCTCGGGCACCGTGCGTCCTGCACCTGGAAGTACCGGCTTATTTTTTCCGGAGTCAGATAGGCCCTATGTAACACAAAGAAGTGCACCTGCTGGAAACGCGCATTCCTCGTGCCTTTCCACGTACGCCGTAGAATATGGCTCCAGGTCGTGTCCGGAATGGGCCTACCCACACTCCCCTCCCATTGCGCCTTGAGCCCCAAGAGCGGTTCCAGTCCCTCGTGCAACATCCTGTTATGGAGGCAGGTCACCGCCTTAAAGGTGCCCGCTGCCATTACTACATACTGGCATGCCATAGTCGTGTCCGGTTCGATGAGCCCTCCCTTCCAATGCTTCTGTATAGCCGCTACCACCGCCGCATGTAAGAGGAAACCCCCTTCAGGTAGCCCGAACTGTTCCTGTAGTACTCCGAAGGGTACCAAAGTCCCATCGACATACAGGTCCCCCACCACTTGAAGTCCCGCCTCTTCCCATTCCAGCAATGGGGACCAATCGCCTCCATGTGGTAGGGCTGTCAGCATACCAATCGGTATCTCCGGCGCATACGGTCGAGTCGCCTTCGCCCTCCTGAGACTCCTCTGCCAGCATAACCTGAGCGTCCGTTCCTCCATAGTGAGGCCCCGCGACTCCAGTTTCTGCTGCATAACGATATAGGCCAGCACATGGCGCTGTATCCCCAACTCTCGATCACACTCCGGTCCCCTAAACACCCGAGCCACGTGCTGCGTGAGAACCTGGAGCTGCGTCGCCAAGTAATACAGTTCAAAATCGGGGACGGCCATCCCCTCCTCAATCTTGGGGCGTAGCAACGTGCTCAATGCCACTCTACGGCGGCCATGTCCCCACAGGAAACCGATAACCATCGTCCTCAGGTCCCTAAAGATCCTCTGAGGAATCCAAATGGGCAGCGTCCGAAAGTAGTACAGGAGCCGGGGGAGCGCCACCATTTTCAAGAGAGCAATCCTACCCAGTACCGTCAGCGGAAGGGTTGACCAAAAGGAAATACTACCTCTCAGCGCCCGTACGCACCGTCCAATATTGCCCTCTAATAGGTCCGCGGTCACGTGGTAGATGCGGACTCCCAAATAAGTGAAGCAAGATGGCTCCCAAACCACCCCCAAGTCACGAGCAGGGCAGGGTGACTCCGCTCGCAGCGGAAACACACAGGTCTTCGCCCAATTGACCTTGAGGCCCGACAACTGGCGAAACTCCGACAACAGGTCCATCGCCCCTTCCAAAGCCCGCTCTGTGTCGTCCAAATACAGCAACAGATCATCCGCATACAGCGAAATGTGGTGTAGCCGCCCGCCGCTCTCTATCCCCGCGTATCTTTCTCCCGACCTAGCATGGACCGCCAAGGGTTCCATCGCCAGGGCGAACAGAAGGGGGGAAAGGGAGCACCCCTGCCGCGTGCCTCTACCGACCGGATAAACCGCAGACACCAAGCCACCCAAGCGTACTCGCGCCGTCGCCGAGGAATACAGCACCTTCGTCCATCTGCGGAACCCCTCACCAATACCAAACCTCTCCAGCACTCCATCCAGAAAAACCCACTCCAAACTATCGAAAGCCTTCTCAATGTACACCGATAGGACCGCCTGGGCCCCGTTCTCATCCAAAACAGCGTCCATTATCCCAACCAGTCGACGAATATTCAACGCCGTACTCCTCGTGGGGATAAACCCTGCCTGATCCCTGTGCACCAGGCCCGTCATATGTGGAGCCAGCCTGGTGGCCAAGATCCGGCTCAGTATCTTGTAGTCCACCGTTAACATGGACAACGGGCGATAGGACCTCACATCCGTCGCATCCCTGCCGGGTTTTAGCAGCGGCACTATCAATGCTTCCCTCATGGATCCGGGCAAACCCCCTGACTCGTAAGCCTCTGTGTACACCACCAGCAGTCTGGGTGCCAAACTATCTACAAACTTCTGGTAGAACTCTATCGGCAACCCATCCACACCGGGTGTTTTATTCCGCGCCATATGCTTAATGGCCGCCCTTATTTCAGCTAGCGTGATCGGCCCGCCCAGATCTTTCGCGTCCTCATCGTCAAGGACCGGAAGCTGCCTCGCCTCTAGGTACTCTGCAATTTCGTGGGCCCCCACTCCCAACTGACTCTGGTACAATTCCTCATAATACACACGAAAGCACTCCAACACCACTGCCTAAGAATACACCGTTTCCCCCAGTGCGTTGTTGATGCTAAGGACCGGGCCGCCCCTAATTTCAGGATTAGCAAGTCTGGCCAGGAGCGTGCCCACCTTATCCCGTTCAGCATGCGCTCTGATGGCGTATTGCCTAAAGTCGTAGCTCCTCAACCGCTCCGTTTCGGTAGCGACCACCTCCTTCGCTTCCAGCAACCGGGCCTGCAAGTCCGGTCGGGCCGGCCTGCGCCGCTCCAGATCTCTCAGTTTCTCTTCCGCATTGGCAAGTGCATTCAACACAGACGTACGAGCATTCGAAAACCTACCCAGACATACCCCTCTCACCACCACTTTCATCGCATCCCACTCAGTGGACCTACACGTAGCAGTACCCTCATTCTCACTGAAATAATGATCGATGCCCTGCTGGACCGCTTCACTGAACACTGAGTCCTCCAACGTGTCTGGCCGAAGCCGCCATGTTGGAATCGCCGAGCGCTCCGGTTGCCACTGGACATGTACCAATAGGGGATTATGGTCCGATATGGTTCTGGCCAAATACTCTGTATGAGAGATCAATTGGGCCAGGGACCCGCCACAGAGCACCGAATCAATTCTCACATGTAGTGCATGGAGGGCTGAGAAAAAGGAATAATCCCTGGTATCCCTGTGCTGTTCCCGCCACACATCCAGCAACCCCCACCTGTCCTGCCAATCCTTCCTGTGCATGGCTAACTTGCGTACCGGGGAATCAACAAGGGGAGGGTGAGACCTGTCCAAGACCACATTCCGTAATCGAATTAAAATCCCCCCCCCAGTATCACCGGGCCCGCTAGGAAAGACCCGGAAAGGCCATCGAAGAATCGGGCCTGATCAGCATTTGGCGCATACACACAACAGAGAACCACATCCCGACCATACAACCGTCCCTCCACGGCCACAAACCTGCCCTCAGGATCCACCACTTGGTTCAGTACCTGAAACGGTATCCCCGCTCTCACCCATATCAATACCCCCCTAGCATACGCTGAATAAGTGGTGCCAAACACCTGACCCCGCCATCTTTTTTGCAATGCTGCACATTCCTTTTTCGTCAAATGGGTCTCCTGTAGCATGGCAACCTGGACCCCCCTTCGCACCAAATACGCATGTACCTTGTGGCGCTTGACCATAGTTCGCAGCCCCCGGACATTCCACGTTAGGCATTTTAAGTTAGGTAACGTCCCCATACCAGCAGTGAACAATCCAAGTCAAACATTGCCAGTTCGTGCCCCCACCATAGCAGTTGCCCCCCCCGAAACAAACTCTGAAAAGGAAAACGCCCCAAACCCCACTCCCCAAGACAGAGCCTACAAACCCAGTGTCAGCCCCGATCCAAACCTCAAACCAAACACACATCCGTCTAACCTGTGGTCGCCACCACAGAAGGCCTTAAGGGCCCTGGGGGGGGTGAGTTATCGCCGACCCCAGCGAGCGGAGCCCACGCCCCGCGCTCCCCATCCCATCCTGCCAACGCGGCACCCTACCCGGCAACCCACCCATCTCCAACAGGATACCACCCTACCAAAAACCGTGTCCAAGTCCCAATGAAGCATCAACCATTAAAAAATCCCATCAGATGTCTGGAGGGGTTACCACCGGCCCCTTCGAACTCTCCGCCTCCGAAAGGTCCTCTCCTGTCCTGCTGCCTTCGCCGCCAGAGTCCGTCTCCGCCAGTTCACTTTCCCGCTGCGACCTCGTAATGGCCGCCGTCGCTGCAAGCGCCTCTCTCTTGTCCACAGCCATTTGGGCCTCCCGTTTCTCCCGCTGGCGCCTATTGCGGGACCGGATCCGTTGTGATTGTCTGACCTGAGGTGGTTTAGGCCGATCTCGTCTACTTTTGTGAGACCTATCTGTCCCAGCTCTGTACGATTCCAGCCACTGCCATGCTTCGTCCAGGGTCTGAAAGAAGTGCGTGGTCTCATCCAGAATGACCCGCAGCTTGGCCGGGAAGAGCAAGGAGTACTGGATGCCCTCCTCTCGCAGTTCCTTCTTCACCGCCAGAAACGATGCCCTATTCTTCTGGACTGCCTGGGTGTAATCCAGGAAGATCGTAACCCTGCTGTTCTCCACCTCATACGGGCCCGATGCCCGGGCCCTCTGGATGAGGAGGTCCCGGTCCTTATAATGGAGGAGCCGCACCACCATCGGTCGGGGAGGGCGGCCAAGCGCTGGCGGGCGAGCCGGCACCCTGTGGGCTCGCTCCAGGGTAAAGAAAGGAGTAAGCCCCTCTGGTGCCACCACAGTTCGAAACCAGTCCTCCATGTAGGCCACCGCATCCTCCCCCTCAATTCGTTCCGGCAGGCCTACAACCCGCACGTTGTTCCGCCTATTGCGGCTTTCGGCATCCTCCGCTCGTCGTTCCAGCGAATCCAACCGGGCCAGGATGTCTGTTATTTTATGTTCCGCGGTCACCACCGACGGTTTCAGGTCCAGTAGGAGTTGATCATGGTCCTTGACCTTATCCGCCAGCTTCGCATGGTCCGCTCGCAATAGCCCCAGCCCCGTGGCGACTTGCGCAATGTCCTGCTGCAACGCCTCCTTGGTCGAGGTGATAGCGTCCAATATGGCATCCAAGCGCCGATTTAGTCGCTGCTCCTGGTCCAACATCGGCGGGGGGCCTCGCCCACCTGGGACAGCGCAGCCAAGTCCTTCTGTCCCTGCTCCATGGCCGCCGCTCCTCCCGCAGCCGCCATCTTAGGTTACTGCGTCACAGGCTAAGAAACTCGCCTGGTCCCGGCAGTCGCCGTGTGACGAGGCAAACTTCTCAATAATGTACAGGATGTGCCACCTCTGATGCCCGCAACTCCAAGGGCCAAATGGGCTAGCACCGTCCGACTTGCCCCCTCCAGATTCGGGGGGGAGGAGGGATAGCGGCTAGCAATCGTCCCCGATGTCCGATCAGCGCCGGGTTCCCGGTCCCCGAATCTTCAGGACCGTCGCCACAGCCCCCACAGCATCGGTCTCACAGCAGTGGGTCCCCCCACCAGTCGGCGCCAAGGCTGCTCAATGTCGTTGTCCGGAGCCGTCGGTCTGCTCCGCCGCCATTTTCTTCTCACTCTCGGCGACACCTCGGTCGTCGTTCATCGAGGCCTCCCCGGGGCCAGCGGTCCCCCAGCAACTTTCTACCGATGCCCAGTGGCTCCCCCACACTTCGTAGGGCAGGATTATCGACCACGGGTCGCTCAGGGTGCAGGAATCAGGAGAATTAGCGGGATTCCGTGCGGAGCTGCAAGCTCACGCCGCCATCCCGATCGGCGTCCAAGCCACGCCCCCCAATATACCGAGCTACATTGAGACAATTAGTGCAGCAAGTAGTTGGCACTCGTCACAAGAAGTGACTTAATAAGTGACAGGAACCCCAGTTGCCATCCTATGAGGGTGGGGCAGGTCCAAAGGTGGCCAAGATTCCCGAGTTTTATTTGGTAGGTGTTGAATACACATGCATTTATTGAGAAATGGGAATATTTGCCCCATCTGGGGACTGAGCCCTATGCTGAATGAGAGGAGACAACCCAGTTGGGCAGAGGAGTCCAGCTAATATGCATAAACAATATTTCAGAGTAATACACTGCTATCAGTAAAATGCAAACACCACCAATTGATTATTTTATGTACTGGATCAAAGACTGTGTTGGCCAACAATATGTATACATGCATGTTTTCCAAGAGTCTGAACAGCCAATCCAAACATTAAGGGTTACTATATTTGCGGAATTCACCAACCTTTGCTGACCAAAGGATTGTTGAAGATGCTAATGTGCATCAAAGGCGAAGTGAGGATTTTCACTGCACAACCAAGTATGATGGAGTGAGATGTGTCCAACATCAGCTATACATTGAAGTTAGCTAGCTTTCTGCACAGATCGACCAGGCAGGGAATGGGAGAGAAATAGTTCTTAGCAACAGAAGCAAGCCGCTGAGTGATGGTGAGGCAGGGGCTAGAGTAGGCTGAGTGGTCCCACAGCAAGCAGCAGTGGTCTATAACAGTCTCTGGGTGGAAATGATGCCTGAACTTGATGCACACGAGGATCAACAGTGCAGTGGTAGGACAGTGCCGTGGTCTGAATAATAGGACAAATAGTGCTTAAACTCAGCATTTCAAGGGACTGAAGAGAATTACCGATGGAAATATCAAAGTAGTTCAAAGATTTAAAATATTGATTATATAGTGGTAGAGCACTGCATGAAATTAAGAAAATGAAGTAAAATCAAGTTTCAATGAGGAATTTCGGACTTGCTCCTGACAGCTGTAACTCAAAGTGACAGTCACTCTTCAGAAAAATATTGCAGCACCAAAACAACATTAAAGTCAATAAATAATACAAATTAAAGGCTAAAACCAATTTAGTAAAAGGAAAACATTGAAATGATTAAAACAACTGTGAAATCATATGAACCTACAAAAGGAGCTATGCTTTTTTAAGAAACAAACACAACACTTCCCTAAAAACCCAGAGAGATTTGCAAAAGTAAGTGTTATCATATGAGGCTTTGCTTTTTTAAATTTCTTGTAGGGGCAGTAGTGAATTTGTTTTTAGCACTTATAGTCCCTCAGAGAATGGTCTCAAAAACAGCTCAGTTTTTCATTAAATGCTCTCTGTCTAACAACACAGTTTTACTAACTCTCAACAGCTGGCTGTTGAAATCTAAGATCACTTTTTCCAAGAAATGGTACCAAAATGTTCTGGTCTGCAGTCCTAGTGCTCCAAAACTACCAGGAACACTTTTAAGACCCCTGACCAACAAATGTAAGGGAAAGGAAGACTTGTGTATCCTTCTACTTCGAATCACAGCCGAAAGCCCAGTCTCAATGTCACATAAAAATAGAAATATGTTCCTCCTGGTTTTGTCTAAAACGCCTGGACCTCTAGAACCAGCTGCTGAGATACCAGGGCAGAGTTATCAGTGGGAGACAGGCCCAAACACTCTCTCTGTTAAGGATCCCAGCTAAATTGTAGACCCTAAAGGATCGGAATATTATTCCAAGGAGGGTGACTTCTCTGTGATTCTTCCTTGACACTTTAAAGACAACTTCCTGAACTTTAGATACAGGAGAAAACAGTATCCAGTCCCTAAGTCCTGCCTCAAGCAGGAGGGATATTCTGATAGCAGTCTTCTTCGCCCTGGATTTTCTAAATTGATACAATGTTCTAATCTCCAGGTGGCAACTCGGGACGATTGCCTATCCTGACATAATTCTCACACTGGACACTTCCCTACCTTGAAGCATCTTTCCCGACTTGTTGCTTCCCCTTTCCCAGAAAGCACTATTCCTTGCGTTTTCAAAGAGGAAGGTGGTAGACTATTTCCGCTACTGAAACTCTTCAAGCTCCCATATAGCTGATAAAAATTAGTTGTCTTCCTCTCGCACACCGGTGCAAATCCTAATAAAACTGATCCTGTACCTGTGGAACCTCAGCATGGCATCTGTTTGGTCCATTTACTTTGCATATTATTAGGTTGGATACTTTACTTCGGGTGGAGATTAGGTTGACTAATTGAAATGTGTTGGGGGTCCTTTTGTTGAACATGCTGATGCCAACACAAACAAACTCTTTGTTTGGTGGTATCCTTTAGTAGGATACCAGTTTATCAGCAAGACCACAAGATGACGAGTGTCAACAAAATATCAGAACGCCTGCTTCAATTCTTAAGAGGAGAGGTGCAGTGTGTTGAGCTGCTCTAGATTATCACACAGTGATTGGAGTCGTAGTTCTTGACAGATGAATGTTTGAAAGTGATGTTGAGTGGACATGTTGGCTAATCATTGTTGATGTTGTTACAGAGAATATGCTTCCAGTGTGATCCAGCCACAGCTTAAATGAGTTTGAAGGAATTTCCAATGCTATAGCCTATGAGAAGAATAAGCGTCTTTGGGAGGGCAGGCCGGATGAACAGACGCGGAGACTGTATATACTTCTTAATGATTGTGGATTTTGTTGTATGTTGGGTAGACAAAAAAGGGTTTCCTCAGGCTTTCACAGTATTCTTCTTTCTTCTTTTCTTTTCTTTTCCTCCTTCTGGCTATCTTCTCATCTATGGCACCTTCCGGAGGCTCAGAAAAGGAGACAAGAATGGATGTCCCACATGTCCTGTATGATCAAACGAAGGGATGATATGGCCAAAGAGCAGAATAATTGCTATGCAGACAGACGCAGAGCAACTCAGTTTGTCAAACTGCAACAAGGTGAAATGGTACTTGTTAAAAGTAAGTGACAAACTTTGACACTCAACCTTATGTGGTCATTGATCGCAGTAACACCATGATCACCGCATGGTGAGATGAATATGCCATCACTCGAAATGTGCTGTACTTCAATACTTTTCAGGGAGGTGAACACAAAGATTTAATGACTGATGGTGTACAGGAAAAGGGCACCAATGCACACAGGGGGATTCTGGATGTGAAAGCCCTCACAGCAACTCAAGAATGGCTCAGGACCAGCTGAGGTGCAAACCGTGGGCACTTCTTCATGCTCACAAAGCAGGTCTCATTTTATCTCACCAGCACCCATTCCTCCTCCACAATCCAATCCCATCACCACATTGCATGCCATTTTATCGACTACTCAATATTCAAGACCTTGAATGATCATCCGCCCTACAGAGCGCCTCATCACAGTGATGGACTAATGTGGACTGTATATTTATATTTGGGGGGGGGGGGTGTAGGACTTTAGCCCTCTGGCGTGCCTTTCTCTATCCCAGTGCAGTGATGCATTCCCTGGCACCACGTGGGAAGAGGAGCTCAGTCCTAGGAATGGCAGTAGTAGCGCGACTGTCAATCAAAGTAGATCGGTCAGACTGTGTCAGTCTTGAGGACCATACTTCACCTCCCCTGCAGGCCCTCAATAAGAAGGAAGGTTTTGTACTTACAAGCATAGGCCAATGGCAGTTTTCATGTACTATAATTCTTTCCAATGGCCAGATCTGTCAACTGTGAATAAAAGATGCTGAGTGATTGAAGCATCCGGCCTACCTGACTCTGAGTTTGATGGCTGCTGATCTCGATCGCGCGCAGGTCACTAAACACTCAAAACAGATTTTAACATGCAGGTGTTTCAATAGTAAAAAAAAAACATTTTGTGCAGTTTTTCCATCTAGGACAGCTGCTACTTAACATGTGCAATACTGTATACCTATCAACTCGGCCTTCGACTCCCCGTAGAGATTGCAGACCTTCCCAGTATTTATGCAGTGGTTACAGTGTCACTGCATTTCAATGAACAGATTACAATTTTACAGAATTGAAAGCCTTCCTGGAGGACTGTATTAAATCACAAAGGCACAGTAGTCAAAATTTGGCGTCAATCATTCTAAAACAGAGAAGCTGGACTATTTTCCCTCTGAAGCAGAGCTTGAGTCTTTTCGTTCCACACCATCTTTTCAGCCTCACATTATGCAAACCAAAAGCTCAGTAATGGTGCAATGTTTGAGAGACACTCTACAGGTGATCATACATGTGCTCTGTCACTCATCTTTACACTCATTCATCCAATCACCCAAACAATAAAACCCACAAATTCAACAAGATATGGACTGATATATATTTCTCATGCTGCCTTCCTCCCATCAGTGCTGCTGCCAGAGAAAGACAAACACCATATCTTATCTAGCCATCTAATACACTCAGCCTTACAATTCAATGTGTGTGTCCGAAAGTTCAAGCACAGGCAGCTGGATAAACAAAATTAACACAGAAGTGTGGAGGGCAAGTGCTTTTATGTGGAAGGACAAGACTTTTTCCCAATCAAAACCTTTCCTCCTGGATCCCAACATGTGGGAGGAGTCAATGCCCCTCTCTAGTGATGCCCACACAATTGTCTGGGACAACTGTGTCGAGCCAGACTATTACCAAGGGCAACGTCAGTGGCGGTGCGTCCATTGGGGGCGTTGGGGCGTTGCCCCACTAGCCATGGACGCACCTGCCAACAACAACATGATCGATTCAGAAAAGGGGGTGGTGATGAACAGAGTGTCTGAATTGAGCAGACCACTCTTACCCAGTCCAAAGATCAGGGCTTGATCCATCACCGTTATTTATCTCACTGCCCCATCCCAGCTCAGAACCTGGCTATATGCAAATCAGTCTGTCCCTGGCCCAGTGCATCATGGGAACAGGGCAGACTAAACTACCAAGCCAATTCTTCACCAGAAAGGAAACAAGCTACCGGGGACCGGTTTCTGGCATTTCAGCCGTCTTCGGCCCGGCTTGCTTGAATCCTGATGGAGCAGTGAGAAAGGGACTCATGTCTGAGTATACCCTGCCACACCTATAGTGGCCAAAATCGATTCAGAAAAGGGGGTGGTGATGAACAGAGTGTCTGAATTGAGCAGACCACTCTTACCCAGTCCAAAGATCAGGGCTTGATCCATCACCGTTATTTATCTCACTGCCCCATCCCAGCTCAGAACAACAACATGATGGCATGCATAATTTATAAAAAGTCAGGAACGGGATAATATCTGAGCAGCGCGCTACCATCTCCGGCCGGGAGAAGCCCGACAGAATCGGGCAGCGCATACGGGAGTGGGCCAGTGGGCCGTGCAGGGGGCGGTGCAAGCAGAATAGCATTGGCCAGTAACTGCGCGCGGGCCAGTCAAAATAATAAGGACTCATCATGGATTTCACATGCGCAGTGTGTACTACACTAACTGTACACACTGCGCAAGTGAAATCCAGGAGGCCTCGATATTTTGACTGGCCTGCGCATGCGTACTGTGGTCCGTCCACCCCCCCCCCCCCCACCCCATGGCACTCGGAGACTAGACAGGCTTGGGACCCGGGCCCCGGTCTCATTATGGGCAAATAGCAGTCTGCTCGTGAGCCAATCCTGGCGCAGTGGCGCTGTTAACGCTGCGCCAGGATTGGCTGCTGCAGCAGGATGGTGCCACGCGTGGTGTTGGCTGCTCGACTGCGGCCCGCACTGCATGGCCCAATCATTATCTAGCAAAGTCGAGGTGATTGGCCATTACCACGCGTGGCACACCAAAACAACTAATAATGAAACTAACAACAAGTGAAAGTAGAAGTAGACTCATATAGTCATAGAGTACCACTACCAGAGTCACTACAAGGAGTCCGTCGTCGTTGTGACTCGTCGTCATCGTTCTGCTGCCCTGGCCTGGTTGACTGCTGGACTTATTAGAGTGAGTGACATTCCAACTGTGTGTGCCCCTACGGTCCGGACCTCACTGTCACCACCACCGCGACACAGCACCGCGTCCAGCGTCCACGTAAACGTAAGTTTTTTAAGACTCGACTAATAACGATATTAGTCAATGGTGGTGTGACAGTACTGTGTGCGAGGGGTGCAGACTGCACCAGAGAGGCCGCTTTTGAAGCCCGCTGGGGCCTCGTGTCATCGGCTCTCTGGGATCGATATGTGAGTGATTGGTGACGGTGTTATCTTATGTGCGTTGTGCAGCCCGGGTCCGAAGGATCGACACAAAGTGAGGGTTGAAGTCTCCGTACCGCGAGTGCATGCTGGGCTGCTGAATTATCGATGGGGCAGGGGGTGAGCCCTCAGCACAGCACACCACTATTTCAAAATTCAACTCTCTCTCTGGTTGAGACTGAGAGCAGTACTGGTTGAGAGGCTTCACCCACCCGAGCAGTAGTACCTGCATGTTACAGCCGCCCCCTGCGCTTGCCTACAGTTAGCATCACCATGTGTTGTGCACATTGTTCGTTTTTGTTAACAGATCCCGACCCAGACACAGACTACTGCCGTCGGTTTCATCTTTGGTTTTCCCTACAGTAACACAATACACATACACTGCACAACACATGCTGATGCCAAATCTTCGTTGTGGCTACTGTGGTCCCGATTCGGTATTCTATTGTAGTGCCCAGTTATGCTGTTAGCAGCAGTGTGTGTGAGTGTCAGTGCCGTGACTGGTGGCCGGTCTGACTCTTAACAACACAAAGTCGGACTTGGACGCGCCGCTGTGAGCGCTTCTCACTCAGCCTGGTCAGCCATGACAGCCAAGCACGGCAGGGACCGTCCGGGATGAGTGGGGCCCGGCCTGGGCCTGCCAGCCTGAGGTCCGACTCCGAGGGTGAGAACTTGAAGGTCTGATGTCCGGGGGTTAGAGTAGAGGGCTGCACACTTAATGGAAATGAGGATGCTTTAGTTAGTTTATTTATTTATTTGTGCGTTTTTATATAGCGCGGCCTCTACCCAAAGGTGTCAATCAGTCAGAGCGCTTCACAATAGGAACAGAACAGACAACAGAGAACATTACAAGTGAACAAAATACAAAAGCAAAGCAAACGTTACATTAAATGAAGCATGACAATCAACAAAATACAAGAGGTAGGCAGGTAGCAAGTGACAATCGTGAACCAACAAAATACAAGAGGTAGCAAACGGTGCATTACAGGGGGAAAAAGTGACATGTGCAGGATACAAAAGCGTACAAAGTAAACATGTCAGAGGTATATAACACTGCAATATATGGAGGGTACTCGAGCATAAGAACAAACGTTACATAGGCAACGGTGGCACTAGTGCATACAGACAGGTTGGCTGGGGGTTGGCCAACTTCCATCTCAATTTAAAATATTACACTGCACAGGATGTATTATACATACAATAGGCAGAGCAGCAGACATACGATACCTACTGCGTTGTGGTCAGAGGGGTACTTTCTTTTACATATTGTGGAGCTATCTAAAGCTGAACCCCTTCTGGCAAGGAGTGACGTCGTCCCTGGCAGTGGTCGCTGCCTTACCCTTGCCACTAACTGCTTCAAGGTATAGATGGGGATCCATCTGGACGGACTCAGGTCACGTCATACACTAAGCTCCTGATCAGCTTGGGCAATATTGTTGCCATGGGAGATATTACAAAACACTGGGGCAGTCCACCTTGCCCGGGGCTGGCAGAATCACAAGAAGAGATAGAATTGTGCAGGGTCAGGGAAAGAATGATATACGAGTGCTGGGATTATATGCATAAATATGAGAAAATCTGGGGGAACTGGGTAGGGACTGAGCTTGGCATAGGTCAGAGGAGGAGGGTTGATTGAGGGACAGAGGGGATCAGATGGGGGGGGGGTGCAGGTTGAGTGATTGTGTTGCTATCAGCTTGTGAGAGAGAGAAGGGGAGGACCCAGGTTTCCGTTGTGCTATGATGACTGCAGAGTTTGTTTGTTAGGATATTTAATGTTTGTTGTTCTGGCTTGCAAAAAATTAATAAAACATTTTGGGGAAAGAAAGGCATACTAGTGTTTTGAAAGACTTACGAAGTACATCAAGAACATATGCACCACATAATTTGTCTTGTGAACCCACATATTATGAGTTTAAGGAATACACTCAGTACATCAAGTTTATATTGAATACCTCTAGTCTTTCTATGGAGCGCCTAAGAAAATGTCAGCTATTTTGAACTGACCTTCACCTACTAATGGTCAGGAGACTAAAATGTTCCTTGTATCCACAATTTTCTAATCATCAATTCATCACAAATTTTGCTGAGATAACTTGCAACATTACGCTTGTTTTAAAAATCTAAATTATGAAGAAAGAAAAAGATCTTAATATGTGTAAGCAATTGTTTACTTAAGTACCAAAATGACGTCATCCTGACACTTCAAATAAATGTATTGCTGAAAGAGACACTTCTCAGTATTTTCGTTATCCCATGTTTTGTCAGAATCTGAACAGAACTACTGAGTATTTGAAGCCATGATCCTGGTGGGAAATATCTGTGGCTTGTGACTAAAAAAAACATTTAAAAACGGAACCAATTATTAACAAGCATTAGGAATGCATTAGGGCTCGGGTTTGTTTTAAGTTAGAGATAATGGCATTGTAAATGGAAATGTGTTTTAGGCACTCTGCACTACCACTCTGCACAACCAATCCGCACTCTGCACTCTCAATCTGCACTCTGCACTCTGCACTCTCAATCTGCACTCTGCACTCTGCACTCTCAATCTGCACTACCACTCTGCACTCTCAATCTGCACTCTGCACTCTGCACTCTCAATCTGCACTACCACTCTGCACTCTCAATCTGCACTACCACTCTGCACTCTGCACTACCACTCTGCACTCTGCACTACCACTCTGCACTACCACTCTGCACTCTGCACTACCACTCTGCACTCTGCACTACCACTCTGCACTACCCCTCTGCACTACCCCTCTGCACTACCCCTTTGCACTACCCCTCTGCACTCTGCACTACCACTCTGCACTACCAAACTGCACTCTGCACATAACGTCGTCACCCGAAGGCCATCTCCTGCTCCCAACCATCGTTGTTCACAATGTTACTATCCTTCACCACAGCACAGAGCAGAACAGCGCCTTCCCTCATAGACTGACATACAGCATGGTGCCCAGTAGGACTGCGCCAGATTTATATTTAGCTGGTGTTTCAGCCGCCCAAACTCACACTGTGAACCCGAAGTAGGGCATGAAAAGCGCACTCTTTACCTCTTACTGAACTCGCCACCCGTAACCCTCAAATGTTCACAATAAGCCTGAAAGTTAAAATCTTTTTAAATGCATAATTTTTGGAATGAGTGAATGTTCAATATCATCCGAAATTGCACTTTCCCACTTATTTTTATCGCAGCTAAGAGTGACAGTGAAATATACAGCTGGTACCGTGTTCTTCCCTCGTTATTCCACTAACCATGTCAGCCGCTTAAATAAACAAACTGGCAAGCCAGCCCGAAGCACCCACCACGTCGACCCTGAAGTATCACCTCACAGGGCTATCAGTGCTCTAAAACAAACTCGCTTTACATTCCGTGTTCAAACAAGGACGTGCAAGCTGGCTGAAAACTGTAAACATTTTATTCCAAACAAACATTTTACATTTCGGTAAAAGCATTTCAGCTATTCAAACATTTAAATTAGCCGAGTAAACCCGAGATGAAAGGAGCAACAAAATAATGCATGGCGCGCGCCCACCAAAACGCACTGCAGAATGGTGAACGCGCCCACAGCATCTGGATTCCATTACAGCACCTCCCTGACAGCTCCTAATTGATATTTATGGACGGCCGTGCTCGTAACCACACAGAAAATGCCACAAATGGCAGACGAAAATTACATTTAGCCTATCGTGTCAAGGCTACTAAAAGGACAGCACAGCGAAGACGAATCACTATGCAGATGCCATAACACAAGCACGCGCACTAAGGAATATATCTGGCCCGAGCCCTAAAGAAACCTTTTTTTTTCTTCTTTAACATAAGAGCTCGAAGCTCCGCCCCACTTCGTGGTGACGTAGGCCGAGCCCTAAAAAGTACAGCTTTAGCAAAATCGCCAAGTAGTAATACTCATTCTGCCAGATATGCGTTTTTCTTTGTGTAATAGGATTTCCCGATCACCTATATTCCTGATTCAAAGAGAGTGTTGGTGGATTCTTTGTCTCCCCGTTAACCTGTATCATCATTTATTTTTAACCAGCCAGTAATTATTCATCATCAGTGAGTTGCTGGTGCAGTTTAGACTTTTGTAGATAAAGTCAAGATGGCTCAATAAGAGATAGATCGACAGTTACTGGAAGACTTTATTTTAAAGACTCCCCTTGTTGGATGATTTACCAACAAGCCATTTTTTTCAACAATGCAATTGAAACTGGATGTTACTAAAATGTGTCATAACCTAGACATTTCTGATCATGGGGAAATACACATTTCTTTGACTTTAGGTTGCTATCTTTTTGGTAGCCATTTGTTCATTGTCACATTCAAGAATATGCTCTTGCCTGTCCTATTTGCTCCAACCTAATTTTCCATGTTCTAAAGCGTTAAGATAGTTACAGCTGTCACCACCAGTAGCTCCTGAAACTTGCCATATGATTTCTACAGAATTTATAATAGATCTTCGACTTAAGAAGGATATATTGTGATAGTGGTTACTCTAGACACAGTTTCAAAGATGGCTCAAGTTTCTTCTTTTCTATGGTTAAGAGGTCCCGGGTGAGAGGGCTGCAGAGTGTGAGGGTCTGTGTTCCAGGATGAGTGGGCCTGGATCTTCGGTTTGAGGGCTTGAGCCCAGAGGCCTGGATACAGCAGGCAGCAGAGTGTGAGGTCCTGGGGTACAGCAGTGTGAGGGTCCATGGCCCTGGGGTGACAGAGGGTCAGCGGTGGGGGGTACTCACCAGGAAGCAGGCTTCGAGGCCTGGTTGTGCTTGTGCCCCCTGAATATTGAAACCTCAATATTGAGGACAGGATTTCGATTATAATGTTGACAGGTACGCTTAGATTTCCTATCCCTAGCTCCACACATACTTAGGCGCTACATATATCTTCGGGGCACGTAGACTGGCACTGCTGTGCTCCCTTACACCTGTGCGCCTTTTAATATTCCCAGTATTCTCGTCCCAGGATGTTGGCGGTGTGATATCAGGGGTTCAATCCTTGGGGTGGGGGGCAGCTGTCACTGGTGCAGCAGGTGCAGTGGCACTGGGGCTCACGGTGTCAAGGCCCCTACATGTCAGTAGTAATTGTGTGGTCCATTGTTAGGGCAATTCCACATCCTATAAACAATGTTTTGGTCCACCGTCTAAAGCATTTGAATTTTCCAGCACTATTACATGTGGCTTGTAAATATATTTGGGCAGCCGCTATTCGAATTTGTCAGCCATAACAGCGGGTAGCAGCCAGTATTTTCATTGGCATAGCCTACAGGTCGCGCCTTTGGGACCTTATAATTGTTTAGCCATGCAACACTTGTTGTTGCAATAAGGATATTGTTAATGTTTTTCCTAGAGAGAGATCGGACTTTTGTGTAATGGAAGTTTTGACTCATGGAAAGGTAGCAGAGAAGGTTAATGTGCCTGCTGCAAAGAACATGTACCTGATGCAGATCACAAAATGCTGTAAATAGGTCAGTGAGTCACTGCATTTCTCAGATAAATCATTTTGTCACGTGCAGTTCGTAAGTAAAAATCCTAACATACAACAGTGAACTATTGAAAACTGCAAGGTTAAAATTGTACCATTATGTCCCCCCCCCCTAGTCTTTGTTTGATTACCCTAATGTCTCAAAAATAAATTGACAACCTGAACCTCTCCCTAATCTGTGAGGTTCTCAGCATTGTATCTTGAAGTCTGTGATGAAGCTCTGTTGTTATACTGAATAAGCAGCTACCTAGTATGTTATATGACAGCTCTTTAATAATGTAATCCCTGCACTTTCACAATTGCTTTATTAACCTTCCTGCTTTCTCAGATTTGCTTGGAAATGCACCATTTTTCCACTATTTTTTCAAAATTTTCTCGGGGGGAATTCCCCCCGAACCGTCCTTAGGGGGTCCGGGCTCGCGCGCTACGCGCGCTCGCTACGGTGCAGTATGATTATCAGTTTTCGCCTCACCATTTTCAAATGTCACCAGCCGCCACTGGGCAACGTGTATCTCTCCCCGTTCAAGCAGCAATCGCAAAGAAAAAGAAAGAAAGGGAACCGAAACAAAGGAAAGGCACAAGGAATGCGGGGAGACGACAAACTGAGAAAGTCGAAGTCTTTAATTTTCTGTGCTTGCTATACTCATGCTCAATTAGCTGCAATAGGGTCGAGACCAGCGCGCGCCACTGTTTCCGGAAGACGCAGAGGTCGGAAGGCGCTCTGCAGCACCCACACAGAGGACGCACGTCCAGCCAATACACGTCATGACAGCGAGAGGAAACACAACCACTCTAGCAATGGTAAAGCGCAAGACATCACGCCGAGACTCACTGCACGACTGGAAAGAAACCACTGCCCTGCTTGTAACACCATGTCACTCCAGGGAAGATATACAATTTCCCACCTGCCACCACTGCAAGGGGTTTAAATACACAATAAATATCCCGTAGACAGACTGTAACAAATGCTATCCAATCTTATAATGGAGAGAAGGCTAACGATTTACACCGGGAACATATACCCAGCAGGCCCTGCGCGGGCACAGGGGAGCATGCTTAGAGTGATTCATAGACTCTGCACCTGCTCGTTTTAATGGCATGTACTGCTGGTTTGCTGAGATGGTAACAGCTCTTCCTTGTATATCATTTAGTAACACCTAATATCATAACCGGTGTAAAATGAGGAAAGCTTATGCATTTGGGCCTCTTAGCTCTGGCTGGCACATGTAAAGCACGCCTAGCAATGGCGACAACATGTAAGCAGGCGTAAAATAGCAACACAATGCTCTTATGAAAGAGTGTCAGCGTGCAAATGTGTGATTGCGAAATAGGAGGTATAGAAAGAACATTTTGCAGGTACAAAAGAACATTTTGTAGTCTCCAACTGGTAAGATAACACCGCGCTCTTACATGCAGTTGGATGTCAGCGCCCACTTCTAAACGCAATTTACCCATCGATCAAGCAGACACCATGTCCCACACAAACAAACACTTGGAAAGCCCATAGGCACTTAGTTAAATGTCATCCACTTTGTAAAATCAACTCAGCCCACGTTTCTGTTAAAAAAAACCACTCAATGCAGCAATGCAATGTATTCTACGATGCACAAGATAAAGAAGAACTCCGCTGCTTCACGAAAATCTATCTATTCGACACTAGCAATTCTCCTGTCACTGTTGAGAAGCATGAGCAAATTACAAACTAATCACTGAAAAGAAAAAGTACTGGGAATCCCAAACAAAAGGAGCTCTTGATACATCATCATCCAACCAAATGTACAACGAACGATAACTGAATAAGCAAAAATTAGAGAAGCTTGAAAATGACCTCGCATGCACAGAACTGGGTAAAACTAATCTCTCTGGAAAACCACAACGTTTTTACTCCACCTACTGCTATTGTTGGCACTGAAATAGCTTGAAGCATCAAATGCAGAGAAGATGCTTTTATGAAATTAGATGAATATTTGGGGTGGGCAACTGCCCACTTCAAGGAATAGTCACAACCCTTGTTAGGGTGAACCCTCCAAGTCACTAAATTAACCTGAGCTCCTAACCCTGGTAGGCGAGTTACTGAGAAGAAAGGCTTAACCCTTTCCATGCAGCCGCGATTCCCCTGGTGTGCTGTAAACAGCACGAACAGGGGCGGGCCGTGACGAACCCCAGCCGTCATCAGCACACGAGCACCGTAGTGCATGACGGCTGGGGTTCGTCATCAGCATGGAAGGGGTTAATGTTGGGCAATGTACAAAACAACAGTACAGTTAAAATGAAAAACAATAAACACCCCAATGTAAAGTAGATCAAGTAAAATGTAATAAACAAAACAACACCAAGAAGACAAAATACAATTGGTAACCATAGATATACGTTTTAAGTAGAAACAGTGCCAATAATAGCCAATGGTCGTGGTAGACCGGAACCGAAGTGCAATTTAAGGCTGACCACAATGAAGCCTGGGTTGGAGACACCTAGTGGATTTGTCCCAGTGAAAGATTGAAGTCAGAAAGGTCGAAAAACTTTCTAAGTCTACTGTTTAGAAGAAATTTTTTCAAAAGTTCACAAACTGTCTTCTGATGCCTGTACCATCTCAGCAATACACCTCTTAAGTTCCCCAGGACCTCAGCAGAGACACTTAGAGACTCACAAGTGTGTCGGACAGAAGCCAACAGCAGGATCCAGTGGAGGTCCAGTTACTACTGGTCAGATGGGTATTTTGTTGTCTCTCTGGAGTCATAAAAGAGGTCAGCTAACTGACCCTTGGAGTCCACTGCTTAGTCCTGGGTTCAAGAGGGTGCAGAACAAGTGCTTCAGGGGTCTTCTCAAGTCACAGACAGCAGATCCACTCCTCTTATGGTCTTCCGCAGATCCTGAAAAGGTTATGAAGTGAGTGCCTGCAGGTGCCACATTTATACCTGGCGCCAGGTAATGGGTGATTCCTTGGCACTCCCTAACCAAAGGGTAAAAGGTTCCGGGGCCAAGCTTACCAACTTTTTCAGTAGTTTGTTTACCTTCCAGCAAACAGGCCCAAATTGTCATGTGCCCTGGCATTTTTATGAAGGCGATAGGCCACACTAAACTTGGGATCTGAGTGATGTGTGTGTGTGTGGGACTGTCATAGGAAAAGCACCAGATCTTTCTCACATCTAACACAAAATCCAGTTTGAAGCACGTACCATACCCACAATGAACCCAGAGACAGACATTTTATAGGTCAAAAACAGGACCCTTCAGCAACCAGGCAGGATATACATAAGTACTTTATTGGGATCCTTATCTCCCCCTTTCAAGTGCACACCAAGAGTTACATACGGCTCAACAGACCTGTCAAGAAGGATTAGACAGTATATTGTTAGAGGATGCCCACAGCACTCACTATGAATATTCTGTGGTGTTTAGAGGTGCCAAGTGTGCCTATTCAAGTCATCCAATTGTTTGCTCCAGGCAGATATTTCACACCTATTCTCTGGCTAAGTACAGGATGAGAGTTGCTTCAGATTTAATGCAAATTAGCTCAGGAACTTCAGACAGGAAAAGGTAACTTTCTAAAAGTTACTTTTCCTTAATATGTATTAAAATCCAACTTCATGGGGGGCGTGGCCAGACCAGCCATGGACTCAGACATGTGCCACTGAGCTCCTGCCAGTGACGGAGCTCTGAGACCAAAAATCCTGGGAAATTGAAGGTCTGTTGCACAGGGGGTGTAGGGCACTTGACTCTGGGAGGGAGAGGTGATAGAGAAGCCTTTTTGCCCAGGACAAACACCTTGGGACCCAGAGTCAGGCAAAGAGGGAAACGCGATGCACTGCCAAGATGCTGGCAGGCAGGCCTTGAAGACGCTCTGAATGTTGGTGAGAGTGGGCGACGGTCTGAAGCTGCTGCGGAGGTCTGGCTGCGAAGATTGGGGCCACCGAGGCTGCGTTGGTTTGGACCAAGCACTACACAAGGGAGGGAAAACAAGCCCATGGTGCAGCTGAAGAGTGCAGTACAAAAGAGGCAGCCAGAGGGACAGAGGTGGCAGCCACCAATGCCTGACCACGAGAGGCCGGAAAAGAATGATATGGCTGTGTGGCGAGACGAGGCCCACACTCCATTGTAAACCATGCCTTCTAAGGCTTCCTTGCCCGGCGTAGGCCTTCCAGAGCACCAAAGTCAGAGGCAATAAGGAGGTACCTATGGGGGATCATCCCCTCCCCCCTCTTCTGCCCACCCTTGGAGCAGACAGGGATGCAGATCCAGTGACAGAATTGCTCCAGGAGGCACAAACAACTAAGGAAGGGGGCACTTTCAGCAGACATAGTATGTACTGTGGGGGCGAGGACTGAGGACCATACACCGAGGAGGAGCAACTGCTGATGATCACCTCGATGACTGTAGTTAACATTATCTAGGACACTGTCCACCAGTGGTGAGTTACTATCATCCAGAGAGGCATGCACAGTGGGCTTACGGGGAGTCTCCCGCAGGCTAACTGGACAGGACTGAACTGTCAGTATGATCTTGGGTACTGAATGAGAGCACAGGAGGTAAAGTGGGCACGGAGCTGTGAGACTGAGGCAAGAGGGACTCAGATACGCTAACCGTAGCACTCATAGTGCCCGGAGGCTGTGCCCCTGCGTGAGAAACACATACATTTGTAATGTTGCAACAGTTTGCAACAGTTTGGGGACCACACATACCTTGAATTGTGGGGTGGTCAGTTCTAGGATCACTGCATAGTAAGGTAGGGCGGGGGTAGTTCACGGGGAAGTTCAAAATACACACAGACACCATGTCATAGGAGCAGCGACTGGTTACATACTCAATGGCACGGGAAGGGCACAAGGAGGGAAGAACAACAGATTTCCTGGCATAGAGTCAGAACCTGATACTGTTGACGTGACATGTCAACAGCCTGGGAAATAAAGTAAAGATAGCCTGGTTTCCAAAGCGTTCACTGGATATAAAGCCAATATAATATTTCTCCAAGAAACCCACCGGATTGAAAGTCAACATAACTGCCTGGGAAGAGGCAGATTCAGAGTAGCCTGTCATGCACATTGCAATTTAAGTTCCAGAGGCATGGTAATCCTGATTAAGAAATTGCTGGTGCTTCATGTATCCCATACTTGATTGAACAAAACTGGTTGCTATACTGCGCTAGTGGGTGAATACGGGGGGGCAGACTACCATGCTGATTAATGTATATGCCCCACTGGGGGCGCGCCAGACCACAACAGTCAAGAATCTGGGTTGTTTGTTAACAGATGTTCCCCAGGCCCTACCCATACTGGGTGGAGACTTTAACCTAGTGCTAAATACACATTTAAACAGGATGAGCACTATGCTGGAAGGGGAGGCAACAGCAGGGAAACTGGAGGGTTTCATACAGGCACTCTGGATGGGAGACATTTGGAGAGCCGTCCATGAACAAGAGAGGGAATACTCATTCTACTCAAATGCCCATGACATGCTGTCTAGACATGACTACTTTTTCACTCCACAGGAAACATTATTTAGATTTTCTGAGGCCAAGTATCTGGTGCTGGGCATCGCAGGCCAGGTCCTCCTGCACATTACACTGACCACCAGAAGGCAGCAGGATCCCCGCAAATGGAGGATGGTGTCCTTGCACTACACAAACAAAACAGAGGCACAGAGACTTGATAAAGCCATGAAACATTATTTTCAGGAAAATAAGGGGACAGTGTAGAGTGTGGTTACCCTGTGGGAAGCCTACAAGGCCACAATCAGGGGCGTAATAATCTAAGGCAAGGTAGGGGACAAGAGAGAAAGGCTCAAAAGCTTGACCGACCTAGAGGAGGTGCTGGTGTAGCTTGAGGGAGAATACAGTACATCTCCAACACCCCAGCTGAAGCACAGAATCAATCAAACTGGAGGACTATTGCATGGTAGCATAGCACAAGGTAAAAAATACCTACCTCCTCAAGCAGAAACGAACCAGGGATAAAGTGGAGAAGCTGCTGGCATGGATATGTAGCAGGGAGAACGGATGCATATCACAGAGCTCACCCTAGAGATGAGGTTGACAGTGCAATGGAGCAGAGTCTTTCATGGACTACATGACAAATATTTATACAGTGAGGTCGACGGTCTCTGATAAGGAAGTAAGACACTTTGTGCAGGACTGCCCTACAAGACAAGTGAGCCCAGACCAGAGACCGTCACTGGAAGCCGATCTATCGGTTGCAGAGGTGACATTGGCCCTTGTGCAGATGCAGAGCAAGAAGGCTCTTTGCCTGAATGGGCTCCCATTAAACTTCTTGCGAAAAATATCCAGAAGGATGATGGGCCCGTGGCACGTGATGCATGCAGAGGAGTTCCGAGCCACGGAGCTGCCAGCAGGCATGCAAATGGAAACTGTTATTCTTATTTCCAAGGTCGGCAATCCAGAAATCAATGCAGTCTCCCTGCTTAATGCCGATACTAAGATTCTGGCAAAAGTTTTGGCAAATAGGTTGCGTTTGGGGGTGACTGACTTGGCACATTTGGACCAAAATGGGTTCATGTTGTACCACTGGACTAGACTGAACCTGAGACGGCTCCAAAATAACCTAACCAAGGCAGGATTGGGGCAGAGACTGAACCATGGGTCATTTTGTCCCTAGATGCCAACATGGCGCTTGATTTGGTACTGTGGCCCTTCTTGTTCGACATATATGCAAAGATGGGGTTGCGCCTCGGTACATCAGGTGGATAAAACTGTTGTATAGAAGGCCACAAGCTTGAGTGTATCTCCCGGGAGTTTTGCATTGAGAGGGGAACAAGGCAGGTATGTCCCCTGTCACTGATGCGGTTTGCGCTGGCAGTGGCCGAGTTGGTGAGAGTAGATGCTCAGATCTGGGTTGGGCATGGGAAACAGGCTGCGAGAAGCAAATATCACTTTATCACTTGCCCAACTACAAAGTATCTTCTGGATATATAGTAGGTAATCCGGCTTCACAATCAATTGGGAAAAGTCTCTGCTGTTCCCTGTGGGCGGGTGGGTGCAAGATGGAGACTTGCTGTTGCCATTTAGAATAGAACCCTACAAGTTCAAATACTTGGGCATATGGATTACCAGGGACCCCTTGGCATTGTAGTGTCATGGTAATTTTAATTTTCTACATGTCCCACTTTTAAATACCCGACTTAAATAGGGGTGACTTGTTAATATTTAAAAGAGAGGTTTATCTCACAAAGGTTTGGTTTTACAGGTTGCACTGCAGCAGTCAGGCTACACTGGGCAGACCTGAAGCCGTGTTTTGTTAGGCACGATAGGTGCTGCAGTCCACTAGTGGTCCACTTAACGTCCTGGCCCTGGGTTCACTTTATGCATTATATGCTAGGGACATGCAGGCAAGTTAAACATATCAATAGGTACTGGCCAGTTCTACCATGTATAAGCGGAAGCACATACATTTTAATACAGGTTAATAGTGGTAAGGTGCACAGAGTTCTTAAGTCAGCATAAATATATGGTCCAGCAAAAGGCAAAAAAATGGAAGTCACCTCTCAGAGAAGGCTGATTTACTATAGTCCCTTTCCAGGGTTAGTATTTTAATTTTAAAGTAGGACACGTAGGCCTGCCACAGTGAAAATAGCTTTTGGGTGCTAGTCACAGTACGGATATGGTAATATTAATTTTCTACGTGCCCCACTTTTAAATACCATGCACTCTACCTTTTGGGCTACAAGGCCTACACAAATGGGTGATCTATACATATTTAAAACGGATGTTTTTACATGTGAAAAGTGTTAATTTCACAAGTCTGACTTCAGTTTGTACACTGCAGCAGTCAGGCTAACAAAGTAGGCCTAAAGCCCTGTTTTCCTTTGCCACATTAGTGAATGTCACAACAAGTGCTGCAGTCCACAGTTGACATTTTCTTCAAATTTGTCTTTATTATTATTTTCATAAAGCCTATTAAACATAGCAAAAGAAAACGCCAGGGATCTTTAACAGCTGGAATGTGTAGACATACCCTATGCTATTTGGGCAACACAAGTTATTGTAAGGTATAACCATAGTTGTAACTAGAAGATCAAAAACAGATCAACTGTGAAACATCCCAAGAAACATCCACTTCCTCGCTGGCCCCCCGAAATATCACCCGTCTGAAGAAATAAACAAAAAGAGGACATAAGATGGCTATGAGGTCCATTGCTACATATGGCCAAGTTGAACAGACATAAAAAGACCAGAGTATTGTTCACACGCGTGTTTGTGCAAGCTACACTCTAGAGTGGCTTATCATCTGATTTAGGATTGATGGCCAGTAGAAGCGGTTCTCAATCTAGTAAAATGGCAGACCTAGATGTGGTGCCATGTAGTTGAAAGTTTGCGCCCAACTCTGCCTTAACAGGTTTGTAGAGGTCTGCTCTCCATTTCCATATTTCACGGGCAGAGGAAGATCTCCTGTTCTTGGCTATATTGAATTTGGCGAGGCCATAGCCAGATATATGAACTTTGTGGGGGATTTATTTGCTTTAGTTCTGATAATAAGCCCCAACAGACAACTTTTTCGACAAATGCAGATATTTTTCCTGTGGACATCTGATAGTTGGCTTGTGATCTCCTCCCACCAGTACCTTATAACCCTGTAGGACCAGACCATGTGTCCAAAAGTGGTCCCTTTGTGGCCACATCTACGTCATACCAATGGCATCTGAGGCTATATGACCTGCAGGCACGCAGGTGTTATGTACGTTCTGTGGGTAAAGTTGACAGCTGCCAGTTAACTTTTCATTCCATCGGTGTACTTCCACACCATGTACTATGGCCTTATAGAAAAGTTAAATACGCCATTCATGAATTAACCCACTTCTCCATATTTTACGAGTCAGAGCACATATCCTGGGCCCTGGATAGCGGCGCTCCTAGAGTGCAGAGTCTAAGAACCAGCAATAATATAGTGTCCAGAAAAACTCAAAGAATCAGAGGTGACCTCACAGAAAAAGTGGATTTCCTACAATGCTAAATTTTGGCAGACATTTTGAAGCTGATGCGTTTTAGTGGCAAAGCACGGCTCAGAAACTGCCCTGGGTGAAACAGTTCTTGGAACATGCCAAAGTTCCTTTTTTTGGGACATTCAGTGTTAAAATAGATTGATCATGTTTGTGTAATGTTTTGCAGCTGCTTCAACATAAAATAGTGTTGGAAATGTCATTGAAAGTGATGCCCTATAGCCAAACGTGTGGCAATTTGTCACTTACACGAGCCTGCAAATGTATATAGAGGTAGGACGACTTCCAGCTGGGTTCTTCTGCTACCAACACAGATTACTCTGACAAAGTGTTGGAGCCCTTTTACAAAGACCCCCTACTCCTAAACCTTAAAGGACTATGGCGCAGTCTCGTTGGATGAGGAAATTTAAGACGATGAAATCTTGACGTAGTTTTCTCTGTCTAGTGTGCCCAAAGCAAATGTACACGAGGTGTTTACATGTATACAAGAGGCTCTTGCGGTACCGGGGCCATGGTATGTGAATCCAATTTCTGCACGGCGTGCTGTGAACAATGCTAATACAAAACATGTAGCTTTAGTATACATCTTGTTTCACTGCTCCTCCAAGACATTTCGGTTTGAACCAAATATTGTGGAGCAGAAAGCTATGTGGTCAGTATAGGCATAAGGAAAACAGGATCTGTGTAAGATTATGTTTGCATAAGAAAAAAAGATGCACAAGCCAAATTGAAACCACATTTCAGTCATAAGCACATTATTTGGTTACGTAATTGTGTGAATGTAAGACTTCCACGTCAATATTATGGATAAAGCGCACTGGCCCAATCTGCGCTTTGGTGCAATAGTGAAATACGGATTGGCAGTTTAGAGCGGCTGGTTCGCTTTTTCCCTCAGGTGGCCACACAGCCTTCATGTGATAGTGGGCAAGATACCTTCCTGCAGGTGGGTGCAGGGGGTGTCTGCACCAAGCCTATCTGAGGGCGGGGAAGGAGGTCCATCGGATCCCCTTCCCCCCATTTCTAGGGGTGCCATCAGGGGTGCACTTACTCGCTCCTTGACTGATTTTCCAACTAACTGGAGCCCATCAAGTTTCCAATGACCATCACACACTGGTGGAATGAATGTGCCCACAAACTCAGCTCCCTAAGCAGGATCTGTTGTGACTGGTAAACATGAAGGTGTGAAAGCCATGGCATCAAATGATCTTAACAAGGAATTTGAATAATGTGGGAAAAAGTGATGAACCCTAGAGCGCCCTCACAAAGCATTGCCCTAGACCAGCAGTTTTAACCTTTTGATTTCTCTGGACCCCCACGGAATAACTACTGGAAGTTGGGGATCCTAGGCTAACCAATATCTACGATTTGAACCTGAAAACAATACGCAAAAATACAGAAACGAGTATAGATCAAACAAATACACAAATTATGAAATATTTTATTGATTTGAAAACAAATAAAATACAAAATATTTTTGGGGATTTTAATGGAAGAGTTGGAGCTTTTCTAAATGTGGTTACATTTCTAAAAGAAGAAGCATTATGTATGACTCTAGCACATGAATTTGTCTTTTTTGCACCTAGTGAATGCTCTCTTTTTTGCCATGCATACCAGTGCTTAAATAGAGGCCACCACTTGTCCATAATGGATACTGCTTACTTTACTACTCCTACAAATTATGCTTAGGATACCAACTTAATGTTTAGCCTCCAATTTCAAACGTTTTCATATTTACGGACCGTTATAATATTTTTCATTTTACATTTTGCTTTTGTATGAATGTATACTTTGTTAATTTTCTATTATCACATTTTGTAAGAAGTTGCTAACCCCAGAGTATGCATCGCAGACCCCAGGGGTTCACAGACCACAGGTTAAGAAACACTGCCAAGACTCTGAAGTGACAAGTGATACCGTAATACATAAAACAGAACCCCTAAAGCAGCCTACTAAGTCTAAAAAGCCCATGGTGTCAAAAGCCTCAGAGTTCTGGACATACTATTCCCACCTAGCCCAAACCCTAATGAAACAAACACTAGCCTTAGGAACTGGTCATAGGTAAATAGTGCAGACACAAGGGTTTCTTTGGGTCAAGTTTTCAGATAGTCTTTTAAAGTAAGTTGATATGCTCAGATGGTTGAGCTGGTTGTTGTTAAGGATTCAAGCTGGGATTGTTAATGAGTCTGCATAGAGGGTATATACTCTAGCTGTTAGATTTGAATATCAGAGACATTGTAAGGTATGGGCAAAGTGGGTTCTGGCCCAGGGACCCAGCCTTTCAGGGTGCCCCCGATAGATCCGGCTCTGTTCTGTACACAGTCCTGCCCTGAAGTCCTTTAATAAACTTTAAGCATTGATTGTTTTAAATACCATTTTCCTTTACTTTATTCTTAATATGGGTAATGTTACAGTCATTTTGTAGAGAAAAGTTGTGTTTATTTTTTTCAACGGAAGCAACTTCCATATAAAGTGCTTTAGAAAGTGCTTAACTTGCAACAGAAAGAGTGCTGGTGCCCGAAGCTCTGCTCAGAAGCCGACAGACAGTGCAATAAACATAGGTGTGCCAAATGCTAAGACCAGTAGTCTTTAATCCACTATCAGACACTCCTTTCCCCTTTTTTTGTCACTTGCCAGTTCCTGCTTTCTGTTTGTGATGGGCTTGTTTTGCTGTGTTTTTTATCCTCCGTCTTTCCGATCTGTAGGTTTTTCCATCTCTTGCACTTGGTAAATATCGGATGCGGGAAAAATAAGTGCCGGTCCTCAAAAATAAGTGCCTGTGCCCCCCACCACCAACCACCAACTTAAATTAAGCACTGCTCTTAGATCAAAACAGGACCTAACATATGAGAAATGGCAGTGGGTCTCAGAGATTATTTGCACTTATATTAGTGAGCTGCTGCTATATTACAATATTGAAAACAAACATCATTAGTCCTGAATATTAGGTGGACACACATTTAGATCAGCTGTTGAAGAAGCAGATTTTCCCCATATATCCTCAAGCACTGCTTGGTGTTAGTCACCACTAATTCATTCAGTAGATATCAAATAAAGAGGCGGGCGCTGGAAACTGGAAAGCAGGAAACTGATTTATTTCTCCGGAGCAAAGCACGTCAGATAGGACAGAGTATCGTCTCGAGGTGCTCTAACTGCATCTCTGTGGCCTGGCCTTATATACAGCATTATGTTGTTTTATTGCAGTGTAATACATTCCTGACATTACTTTGATGTACGTTAAGCATTTCTGGAATCCCCGCTTTAGGCCTGTTCCCACACATATTCACATAGTAGAGACCCCCACCCCAATCACAGTAGCTGGACATTCCGTCAGGGGCTGAAATGTGCGCAATCGGTCGTATCTCATGGGGTTGTGGCATTGATTAATCCCAGCTCCTTTGATGGGAGGCGAGATCCCACTGTACGGAGGCAATAAACTGTATCCGCAGGGTTGGGTGATGGCCTGGGATTGGATCGAACAACCAGGTGCAAGGGAAGAGGTTATCAAAAGAGGGCTGTTCATGCGGGAGGGATGAAAGGGCATGTGGGTTCGGCTCGGGAAGTGGCTTCGGGGCAGGGTCGCGCTGAGGATGCTTTATGACTCAAGCATGTGTGCATGGGGGCTGCCAGCGAGGTCAGGGAGACGTGCAGGCGATCGGCAGTGTACGAAGTGGCCATGGTGTCTAAGAAGGCTGCCGCTTACGCGATCGTACGGGCCTAGGTTTGGACAAGATGGCGCCGGTAATGTTCACATCGAAATCTAATTTTCCACACAGCCTGACTGTGCAGCGTCAGTGACCTGGACAAAAATGGCATGAATTCGCTAAAATTGAGCCATAACATCAAAGCTGCTCAGAACAGAGCGTTCCAAAATAAGTTTGAACCAGGCCCCCCACATCCTTGAGATTACCCCACCGAATACTTCTTTGCAGGGTTAGAGGATAGTAATATTTTGCAGATTGTTGGCCGACCTCAGGATTGGCATAGATGAGATAAAAGAATGAGGACATTGAATGCTACTCAGAGCAGTTCCCGGTGGGTGAGACACATTTACTTCCGTGTTTTAATCGATTACATATTTATTGTCTCAGTGCCTCTAAAAGGCCACTGAGCTCTTCACAAGTGACTGACTCAGCCCAAACCTTGCTGTTTTATAGGAACTGCATGGTCTAAATTTCTCAGAATTTGCCAAGTGACAGCCATGTCTAACATCTCTACAACAATGTGCTACTTCACATAAAAAGTATAAATTATGCACAAACTAGGATTCATTAGAAATCCACAGTTGGGTGTCGATTCTCTTCTCTGCTGGAATAACACCGAAGCAGACAGTGTTTCCAATTTAAACCTGCACATGGTAATTCAAAGAAATCCAACGTAAATGCGCCTTTCTATTGAATGTTAAGTGCAAATAGGCACAAGGCAGACGCATTTCAAGTGAGCAGAGTAAATAAATGTCTTTGCCAGCCACTTGCTGGCCATCGAGATATTAAACAGGTGGAACATGATGCTCAAAATAAAGGCTTTATATTTTTAATGAAAACATTTGACACCTGAAGAGTAAATGGAATGACAGCTGTATGTGTTGTGCATTACTATTTACGCAAATAACACCCTCTTCGAAAAAGATAACAGAACTGACACGTTTTTATTGTTATTATTCAATTTAAACAGGCATTCATTTTCTGTGCTCCAGAAAGCAGGAGCATCCGAACTTGTCAACTGCAGGTGTTTCATCCCTTGCCCCAGGACACCATAAAGTGTAGTAGGCCATGAGCTGATGACGCTGAAACCTTTTAAAGGAGAACATTCTCCCCGAGGTGGGCCACTGGAGCAGACTTTGCAGAGCTGCAGTTTTCAAAGGCGAGCCAGCTTGGAATTCATAATGAGTTCCTGGCTCTCGGCCCCCCAGGCCTCTGGATCTGTGGCCAGTGATTACAGGATAAATGTCTTGTCAGGCCGGGAGTCGCATGAAGTTGTAGGTTGGGCTCAGCTCTCATCAGACGCATAGCCAATGGCTTTCCTCTCGGATTATGGAAATTGACTATTAATAAAGTGTGTAGCTCATTAACTTTCGTTAGGAAGCATCATCACATCTGTCCGAATAATGTAAAATGCCTGAAATAGACACTGCTGGTAGGCCAGCGGGGTTGGTGTTGTGTACCTTTGATGATGTGGGTGTTGCGTATCTCTCATGATGTTGTGTACTTCTGATGATGTGGGTGTTGTGTACCTCTGATGATGTATGTGGGTGTTGTGTATCTGATGATATTGGGGTTGTGTACCTCTGATGGTGTTGTGCACCTCTGATGAAATGAAATGGTGTTGTGATGGTGTTGTGTACCTCTGATGATGATGGTGTTGTGCACCTCTGACGGACGGTGTTGTGTAACTCTGACCGTTGCCGCAACTGCAATCGCTACTGCACAATGAGAAGGGTAAAAACTCTGCTAATTGAGTTATATCCCATACAGCTAATCTGAAGCACACCATAATGGGGGAACTCAAGTAGATCCGTCACCACACGTCTTTGACCCTAACGCACTTCACTTCACACCTTCTCCTACGACAAACTACATCCAGCCATTGAATTGGAATTGTAAAAATATAGGTACTCACTGTTCCAGAGTACTTGTGTGCTATTGAGAAGTGGCAGTACTCTCCCATGATTGAATGTATTGAACCCTCCACTGAGAAGTACAGCAACTCTCCCAGTCATATGAAAGAATTGCAGGGACCTGCCCATTTAAAACACTTATTTAATTTGTTTATTTATTTGCAGTGTTTATAGAGCATGAACACTCATCCCCAGAGGGATATCACGGCACTGAAACCACACAGTATAGCTAATACTGTGGTGGGAGAAATTAGGAATTTAATAGCTCTGGGAAGAACCATGTTTTAAATTTTTTTCAGAATCTAACATGTGACTCTAACATGTGAATCTAACTAGTGAGGCGGAGGTCCAGGGGTAAAAGGTTCCACTGTACTGCTCCAAGATGAGCGACCTCTGTCTTTTTTTGACACAATTGGTTTTGGCTAAGGCTAGATTTACTGATCTCAAATTTCTATTAGGTTTGTAAAACTCCACCCTAGATTGAAGGATCCCAGGGGCAGAATTATGAAGAAAACCTCTTCAAACATAAATCATTTCTTCTCTGTGGTATATATTGTTCATCAAGTTTGGCACTACAACAAAAACATAATACAATACTCATTGATCTTATGTGTAACCATTTGGTTATAGATTAGAATTTGCACATGAGGGAAACGTGCTGAACCCCTAGTTGTGAATGTGACAGTAGAACGCTAGATTAAATGATTGTGAAAGATGGGAATGTTGAAAGTGATACTCACAAAATCAATACTAGGTTTTTTCAAATGAGGAAACTGCAGGAGGATATTTAAATAGGTCATGTGTCCTAATATGGCTCCGCAAGTTTAGATCGTGTACCGACGGAGAAGAGTCTAAGCGTCCTTTGGGAACACTTCAGGTATGTTTCTGCATATCCAATCCAACGACTGAGATCCAAACTCTGATTAAAAAAATCACCACAGATGCCAGAGACGAGGGTTTTCTCAGCAAAAAGGAATATAATTTCCTCAATGTTAAATGTCCACGACTCCCGGTCATCTACACCCTCCCAAAAGTTCATAAGAACATTGAGAACCCGCCAGGCCGACCGATAGTATCAGCTTGTGGATCAATTTTGGAACCATTGGGATCCTATGTGGACTTTTTCATTAAGGACTTTGTGCCTTCCACTTGTTGTTATGTCCGTGACAGCATGGAAATGATTAATCTTGTCGAACATCATTCCTTTGACCCCAATAATCAAACACTCTGTACGCTTGATGTAGAGTCGCTCTACACTAATATACCCCAGGGAGCGGCTCTACGAGTCATTGAGAAAACCCTTGACTCCAGACCACGACCACACAGAGTTCCGACACTGTTCATATTACAATTACTTGAACTATGTCTCACAAAAAACTATTTTGTTTTTGACAGGGTGTTCTTCCAGCAGATCAAAGGCACTTCGATGGGAGCGATTTTTGCTCCCCATCTGGCCATTCTGTATATGGATGCACTAGAGACGGGCACAATCCTAGCTGATACCAACCCATTCAGAACCAGCATTGTTATATGGCGCCGTTATATAGATGACATCTTCCTGATTTGGAATTCAGATGAAAAGATTCTAGATTCCTTTTTGCATTGGTTGAACAATAACTGCGACAACCTGCAGTTTACTCTTTCCCATCATAAAACCGAGATACCATTTCTGGACTTAACAATCTATCATGAGGCAGGCGAGTTACTAACTCGCCTCTATAGGAAACCGACTGAACGCAATACCTTACTCAGATACGACAGTAATCATCCTAAAGCTCTTAAAGACTCACTCCCTTACTCGCAGTTCCTCCGGATCAGACGGAATTGTTCATCAAAATCTGACTATTTCAGGGAGGCAAGTATCTTGTGCTCAAAGCTTAAAGCACGAGGTTATCCAAGTAGATTAGTAAGAAACACCTCAAAAAGAGCGTGGTATTGTCCCAGGGAGGCCCTGCTCGAACCAAAGACTAGGCAGAGTTCAGAGAGGATAGCCTGTGTTACAACCTTTTCTCCAATTTCGAATAAAATCCGCAAAACAATTCTGAGACATTGGCCAACCTTAAACTCAGGTCAGCTTACGTTTGACAAACCCTTGTTTGCATTCAAAAAAAGCAAAAATATAAAAGACCACCTTGTTCGGGCTGCTCTACCCGCACCGCCTCCAAATAACACAATTGAGTCCAATTGGGGTCTACCACCACTGAGAGGGCATGTTAAGTGTGGACAATGTATTGTTTGTGATTTGACACTTGAGGGGCGCACTTTTAGTCACAATAATGTCACAATCCACATGAAAGACTTCACGAACTGCAATAGTTGCAATGTAATTTATGCAGTTCTATGCCCCTGCCCCCGTATGTATGTGGGGCAAACAACACAAAAAATAAAGACGATAAGCCAACATCGAAGCCGCATAAGATGTGGAACCCCCAATGCCCCGTTGGTAGACCATTATGCCAACATGAATCACACGGCAGACGACCTGAAATGGACCATCCTGAAGTCCGTCAAACCACCACAGAGAGGTGGTAATCTGCAGCAACTCCTAAACCGGGAGGAATTGAAATCCATCATACAATTCAACACCATCCATACAGGTCTTAATCGGAGTGAGGACTGGACTACACTACTTTGATTGGACTAATTGCCTGTGTAAACAATACCTCGACCCCGGAAAGAGAGGTGGCTTTATGAACAATTTTGAAAACTGAATTCTGAAAGACGAGTTCCTCAAATGGATGCATTATGCTAAAGAGATGAATAAGGTGTTAAAGACAAAATAGAAATGGACATATGGGGCTAAATTAAGGTTAATGTTAATTATGTCACCAGTCACCTTTCACTGTTATAAGTACACCGTCACTGTTAATATACCCACGCACCCCCACACCCAAATGACCACCCCACTTGTTATTACTTAGGTATCCACTCCAAGATGGCTGCTACCACTGCTCAATCCACCACGGGGCTCATATTTGATCACCTTTCAAAGATGGCGCCCACAGTGGTAATCACGTGACTAGTAAGCTAGCCTACAAACAACTCCCCCACACTACTCACAAGAGGGAACCGGCATTGACCGAGTATCCACAGCAGAGGCGAGTCGTTATTCCGACTTGGTAAGTAACATAAATTAGAAAGCTTGTCCTGCTATGGCCCGTTCTTGAGCCGCGCACTGATCGGCTTTCATTAATTTATTTCAGCGCCTGAGCACCACACCGTTGGTGTACTGCCTGTACGGCCACTGATGCCTACACTAAAAATCCCGTAGCCCGCTCTCTCATAGAGTGAACAAAGGTAGGTCCCTCCATGCCCCGTTTTTATCGTTCTGAACCAAACCCAATCCTTGTAAGCACTCATAGGGGTTTCGTTTTCAATTGTTTTCAGTGCGTGTAACCAGACGAAAGCGAAAACGGGTAACAAGTTTTTCATTTATAAAAAACTGCCATTACGATTGGATCCCAATAAGGACCTCCGTGATTTATAACCCCCGGGTATGTCATTATCAATTGTACCACGAACTCTTCAGTTCATTTAACAAGTGGACTCATAACTGAAGTTCTCCACTTTACTATTTATGCCCTCAGCCTGGCGCGACGCCAATAACCACCGTCAGCATTACCCAGAAGTGCAGGAAACCTCTTATGTGAGGCTTCTTATCTCAAACATAGAGGTATGAATCACATCCATTACCCTTCCCAAACAATCTAATCAGGTCCCACCAACAAAGAGAGTAATATAGCGCTTGACGCGCCCGCAACCACTTAACCACTAGTACCACTCACAAACACAGTAAGCCTAAGCCATAGTCATTGCCACTGCACAGTGAAAATCCCAATTCACCGCCACGCCATGAGATGAACCAAAATAGTCACTGTCACTGCACAGTCCATATCGCAGCATACCACGCATGTCACTGCGATTCTGATTAAATGTCAAAACAGTATTTTTATGTCTTTTCTATCTGGCACGATCACCCTGCACTAATTCACACACTGCGAATCCGGTTGTGTTGCAAAGATGACAGACATGTGTAAACTACTCCTTAGTGTTACTCTTACAACTCTTTATCTTTTTTGTTTCTCCTAACAGGCTTTTTTACATTCAGGCATGCTTTGTTTATTTCTAAGTCCTGATGATGATCCCATTTATTTAATTGAGCAATAGGGATCGAAACGTCGACACCCATGAGTGGGGATACACTTACGATATTGTTAATGAGATTGTGTATGCTCTACTCCAGGCGATACTGTCAGTACTCTTTAATTTGTCTACAGTGCCCTGTTTTGCTCCCTTCCTTTGCCTGAAAAACACCCCTTTCACTCTACTCTTATTCTTCCTTTTCCCTTTGGTACGGCACAGGCTTGTGTCACGCTATTTTTCTGTATTGTATATTTGACATTGTTTCTTGGAAATAAATTCCTTGCCCGGCTGGGCTAGGAAACCATAACGTATAGTATTCCATTGTGTTCCTATACTGTATTGTGTTGATTTTGAATAAGCTAGGTATCTTTGTTTTCTATAACGTTTAAGTGGACATTAGCCATTGGTTTAGAAACTTGGTTGGAGTCTAAGTGATCTTTCGTACATTTTTTCTTCATAGAACCGACGTTCCTGTGATACCATCAGTACGGGTCTGGGAGCCTTATGTCCATGGGTGGAGGAAACAGTGTGTTTTTTAGGGCCACCTGGACACCAGCGTAACAATACCAGTAAAGCTGGTAAGAAGTGGCTGTTATCAACGAGTGCTTATTTACATGTGATGTTCCAGAAAGGGGCATAGACGTGATACATTTACCTTATGTTCTTTATTCTCTAGAGCGTTTATTTCTGGCAGGGATTATCCGTGAGTAATCATATTTTGAATGTTGTTTTTACTGGGCATCTCGAGTCGGTGGTGGTTGGTGCACCTCACACTTTTCTGATTTTCGGTCACACCTTTGGACTCTAGAATGCTCTGTTCTAATTACATCCGGGTCTATTTGTCACACACTATTGATTTCATGAGTATCATTTTCAACATTCCCATCTTTCACAATAATTTAATCTAGCATCCTACTGTCATATTCACAACCTCGGGTTCAGCACGTTTCTCTCATGTGCAAATTCTAATCTATAACCAAACGGTTACACATAAGATCACTGAGTATTGTATTATGTTTTTGTTGTAGTGCCAAACTTGATGAACATGATATACCACAGAAAAGACAATATTTATGTTTGAAGATGTTTTACCCCTGAAGAAGGGTTCTTAAAACATACTAAGAAATCATTAGATGGACAGATTTTTCATGCATTGTGTTGGTTGAATTGTGCATAACTAAGTTTGTACAACTTGTTTCATAGAAAGATTAATTGTTTGAACATATATATGTGAATATACCTTTGGTTGATCAAGAAACACAATTGAGTAGAATGTATTGTTAATATTGTTTATTTGGACAAAGTTTGTAGCTATTTTGAAACCTTAGGGACATTAGTTGAGCATTTCACAGATCTGGTTGTTTCCAGGTCTCGTCAGTGCATAAACAGTCTGCCATCCCCATGTATAGGGCACTCCCGTTGTCCAACCTACTGGCATTTAGAGCTTGTACTACGGTTCTGGTCCAATCAACTGGAATCGAGCGGATAAGTGTCCTAAGGACTCTTAAGGTTTTTATTAATTTAGCACAGTTACTTAAAACCATTGCTATACAGAATCTACTTTAGCACAGACTGTGTCCTAAGGAGTTTGAGCAAGCAAAAGAATTTACCACAAATGGCATTGACTTGCTCCTGCATTGATAAAGATTCCTCATTGAGGACTCCGAGGTTTTTGCCACTTTTTTTGGCTTAGGTGCGGATCCCAGGGATACAGGGAACCATGATGAATCCCAAAGCTGTTAAGCACCTCGGAACAGTAAAACCTGTTTTTCAGCGTTTAGTTTTGAACAATGAGCCATCATCCAACTGTCTATCTCAGAGAGGCAGCCAGAAAGGTTTTTTTCTGATTTTTTCGTGCTTCTCCCCTATTGAGATGATCAATGGGGTATCATCTGTGTACAAGCATATCTTGAATCCCCAATTTCTCGCCATCTTGGCAAGAGATGCACGTGTTAAAATAGTGTCCGACTCAAGTTTGAGCCTTGTGGTACCCGCATAGGGAGCTATGGAGGGGAGGATCTAGCAGTATTAAGCTGAAAGGACTGGGTCCTATTGCTCAGGAACAATACAAACCATCTTAGTGCTGCAGAATGGAGCCCTAACTCATGTAGCTTTTCATCATTTGGCTGTGTGAAATGGTATCAAAGGCAGAGAAAGATGTATCTGGGTTTTATATCGCGCCAAATCACCGACAGGTCTCAAGGCGCTTCTGACCAAGTACAGCAACAAAGAGAAGGGTGAATCAGATGCAGATTGCCGGCCTATCTTACAGGGATGTAAACGCGTCCTTGAAAAGCAATGTCTTCAGGGATTTCCTAAAGCGGAGAAGATTAGGTTCTCTACGAAGCCCCTCCGGTAGCTTATTCCAAATGGTGGGGGCTTGGACTGAGAAGGATCTGCCACCTTTAGTCACCATTTTAAAACGTGGACATGATAGCAGAAGGGAATTGGAGGATCGTAGAGCTCGCTTGGGTTTATACACTTCAAGCCTCTCTTTTATATAGGCCGGCGCTTGCCCATAAATTGCTTTATGGGCAATGCACAGGCTCTTGAATTCAACCCTTTGCTTTATAGGGAGCCAGTGTAACCTATAAAGTAGAGGGGAGGCATGGGTCCGTCTGGGTAATCCAAAAATTAGCCGTGCTGCGTCGTTCAGGATGACTTGTAGACGATTGATTGAGTTTTTTGGAAGACCTAGGTATAATGCGTTCCCGTAATCGATTCTGGAGACTATTGTAGCTGAAACAATGGTTCGAAGCATGCTCGTAGAAAGCAGAGGGACTAGCTTTCGCAGCTGCCTAATCAGCTTAGTACATGATCCAACCACAGCGGATACTTGGTTGGTCATCGAGAGCTCCTGATCGATTTTGATACCGAGGCTCTTTACACTGAGGCATGGCTTTGGGGTGGGTCCGAGTTCTTGGGGCCAAAACAAATCATTCCAGGGGGAGGCAGAGGTTGAGACTACAAGGACCTCTGTTTTATCTGGATTGATTTTTAATAGGTTAGATGTCATCCAGTTTACTGTGAACCGCAATATCTTTTGGGCCATGGACTGAGCTGATGTTGTATTTTCGATACTCAGCAACAGCTGAGTATCATCGGCGTAGTTGAAAACTTTACAGCCCATGTTTGCCAAAGAGTCTATCAGTGGCTGCAGGTATAAGTTGAATAAGAGTGGCGAGAGTGCGGATCCTTGCGGGACTCCACATTCCAGGACGCCAACGTCAGATACCTGATCTGCTAGTTGGATCCTCTGCGTCGTCCCTAACAGAAAGGACGTTAGCCATTGGAGAGCTTGGTCTTTTATCCCGGACATGGCTAGTCTGTCCAGGAGCAGTGCATGGCTGACAGTATCAAACGCCGCTGAAAGATCTAAAAGTATCAGGGCGCTTGGTTTTTTACTGTCAGCCATGCATCGAAGCTCGTCCAGCACCGACAGCATTACTAGTTCGGTGCTATGGTGGGCACGAAATCCAGCTTGCCGCTCCTGGAGTAGATGATGTGATTCCAGGAGAGGTGACAATGATTTTAACACATGTTGTTCTAGAATTTTAGACCGAAACGGCAGCTGGGAAATTGGCCTGTAATTCTTCAGACTAGTTGCATCAGCCCCAGGTTTTTTTATCAGGGGTGTAACACGTGCCTCTTTAAAGCTAGCTGGCAATGATCCTGTAGCTAGTGAGTTATTTAGGAGGTCTAAGATCTGGTCCTCCAGGATAGGAATTGCCAACCGAAAAATTTCAGGAGGGCAGGGATCTGCAGGGGAGCCTGATTTGGTTGATATAGCAAGATGTCTGAGGGAGATGGAATCGATGTTAGGAAATCTAGAAATAATGGGGGTCGGGAGGTTTTGAGAGGGCAATGACGTGGTGTACATAGTTGGGCTATCTTTCTTGATGTCTGACAGGATGGTAGCTACTTTTTCAAGAAAGTAACCTTGAAAGGTGTTACAGTCTATCAATGTATCTACCTTTTCTTCCTTCTTGCTTAGTTCTTTTAAAATTTGGAAGGTTTCTTTCTGGACATTTGCAGCATTTTTCATGCGGGTTTCATAGTAGTCCTTTTTGGTTGATACAATGAGCTTTTTATACAGTTGAAAGGATGTTCTATACAATTCGCGATCTGTATCATTTTTAGATTTCCTCCAGCATCTTTCAATATAACGGAGCTTTCTTTTTTGATCTCTCAGGCTTTGAGTAAACCAAGGGGCCCCTTTTTCCGCACCCTTTATTTTCTGTATCTTTTCCGGGGCTATCTGATCGATTGATTGTCTAAGAGTAGCTATTATAGTGTCATAGTTTGAGTCTAGATCTACGTCATCAGATGAAGTCATTGATTTATGTATATGTTTGGAAAGGGCTTCTGGTAGGGTTACTGAGTCGACTTTTTTCCATTGGCGCACTTTTTTGGTTTTTAGCGGGAGTTTGACCTGAGGGTTATTTTGTGGTACATCACACAAGATTAGATGGTGGTCAGACCAAATACAAGGTATTATACTCGTGAGGGCCACCTCTGGCATAGAAGACCAGATGAGATCGAGAGTGTGGCCTTTTATGTGGAGTGGAGCTTCCACTAGTTGTTCCAGGCCTAAAGCGGTCATGGAAGTCTGTAGCTGACGTGTTGGTAGGTCTTTATCTGTCTTATCCCAATGAACATTGAAGTCACCTGTCACCAAGATATTTTTATATCGTGTGCATAGATCCGATATTATGGGGAAAAAGAGATCATTAAATATTGATGTACATTGTGGTGGACAATAAATCGTTAGGATGATGAGGCAGGATTTGTTCATAGTGATTTTTATCCCAAGTAGATCTACAGAATTTATTGTCTCAGTTAAGATTTTTGTCACTGTGAGCTGTTTTTTAAAGATCGTTGCTACGCCTCCACCCCAGACACCGTCCGGCCGATTATGCCAGATCATATCATATCCGCTTGGGAGGGCGGCTATGATGTCAGGGGAGGAGGTATCGCTCAGCCAGGTTTCGGTAAGTGTCAATATGTCGATGGTCTCATCCTGTAAAAGGGTGTAAATTTCCAGGTGATGTTTCTGTAGATCAAGTAGTATCGGGGCAACAGCCTGGTCCTGATTCACTTCTAATCTAATGTTCTCCAGAACAGCAAGAAGGGTGGATTGTGCACTGTTCTTGGCTCTGAATCCAGTCTGGGAAGGGTCCAGTAGATTGTTTTCCTCTAGGAAAGCTGTTAGCTGACTGTTGAAAAGTCTTTCCAGGACTTTGGACATATACGGAAGTAGGGAAACAGGGCGGCAGGTGGATAGAAATAAAACGTCTAGTCTGACTTTTGTGGCCAAGGGGAAAATTAGTGCTTCCTTCCAGGTGTCCTGCTACTCAGCATTAATCAAAAAGAGTTTAAAACTTGGGTCAGATGATGACTTAAAATGGTACCTAGGCGAGAGAAAATAAAATGGGAGCAGAGGTCAAGCGGAGAGCCTGACTTAAATTCTTATATCAGTTTCTCAGCCTTTTCTCTTGACACATTCCCAAATGAACTTTTGCTTCTGGTTGGCCCTAACTGGCCCCACAGGAGCTCTATTAGAGAGGGTTGATTGTTGAAAGTGAAGTATATTTTATCAATCTTATCTGCGAAGTAATTAGCTATTGTTTCACAAAGTGGCAGGGGTTATGACTTGGGATAAACTGGTGGGCTGGGAGAGTTCTTTTGCAATTTAAAAAAGTTCTCTAGAGGAACTGTTGTTTTCTTCTAATCTTCTGATGAAGTAATTTTTCTCAGCTCTCTTGAGCAATCTATGATAATCATTCAACTGACTTTTATGAGCTGGACGATCAGATGGGAACTAGCTGCATCCCTCCCACATGCTTCCAATCACACACTCCAAAAGAAAGACAGAAATCAAAATATAACCAGAGCACTTTTTAGCTTTGTCAAGGCCGTGGTCTGGAGCACTATGCGAATGCCACGATACAATCAAATTTGATACTTTTAAAAATACCCAGAAATATTGACTTTACCAGTGCTTGTTTATTATGTAATTGGACAGCCTTGGCCTTCCCTGTTGTGTACACAGGAAAAACATCATCTTACTTGCTACAACAGTGTTCTGGCCCGGCCACTCTTACTTCTAGTGGATAATGCCAGACTTGTTCCATGTCAAATTAAATTCAGGATAAGTAATGTCATCCAACATAGCTTCTGTGTTTTTAAGTGTGTCTGTGAAATGTGGTCCCTGACCTTAATAGCATAAATCTTAGTGTCAGATGTAATTCCTGAGAGTGTTAAATCAATTTAAATATATTTTTTATTATTGCTTGACGAAGTGAAAATGAATTAAGTCCACAATTACCGATGGTAATTGAATGTGTATGTTATTGCTGTAATTAGTAATTATGTAAACCGAATCAATTGTCATGTGATCAATTTATATTTAATTGCTAATCTGCAGAGGCTGCCTGCACTATTGTGAACAGGGCACTCGCATGATGCCACAGTTATGCGGCTGTAAATGAGTTTGGTACTAGCAGAAAGCAGTCTATGTGTTCTGCGTGAGGGGGTTTACATCACACAGCCCTGTGTTTCTTACAGGGTAGTGTGTATCTGCTACAAGCCTCAGTGATTGAACTGTGGTATCTCTGATGTTTATTGTCTTTATGTATTGAAACAATCCTTTACTTATATGTTATTTTTAGTAAGGTTGTTAGTGTCAGGACAGAGCTCTGGAAATTCAGGGGAACCCTATCTGCAGAGAGAGTGAGAGAGTTAGAGTGAGAGAGAGAGTGAGAGAGTTAGAGTGAGAGAGAGACAGAGAGTGAGAGTGTGAGAGTGTGTGTGTGTCTTCACACTAACATTTTAGTCTGTGTTCAAGAGACACTGAAAAACATAGGCAAGTCCTAGTAACTACATCCCAATTTACTTTTTTAATTTGCATTTTCTCTACTTGTAAGAATGAGTGGGTGAGGGAGGCTTGGGTATAGCACTCACCATGGCCTTATCAAGATCTTGACAGTGTGTTTCCCAAAGTTTATCATTAGGAGTATGCAAAAATGGACTTGCATGTACATTGTCCAGGGTATGTGCTGGGCATAGTGGATGACTGAAGGCAATGCCCTGTAAGCAACACCAGTGTACTGGTACCCCTACACAAAGCATAGTGTCAGTATCCACTGGTACCACCTGCTGCTGACACCAGCAAGTACTGAGGAGTCTAGAGGGGTTGCTATGTACCCATTCCAGTTTACCAGTATGTGCTGGCCAGATGACATTGTTTTAGTCTATGCATTAAGAGCAATACATAGCGGGCAGGGCCATGAGACATGCCCTACTCTATGTGTACTTTGTGCAAGACATTTCCTGCTGCAGTTTCAGTCATAATATAGCTTCCTAGTGTCCTAAAGCTTAGATTATGTGACTTCTACTAACACATTTATTGAGTGAGTTTATGGCCCTTAGCAAGGAACCACTTTCTACTTAAATTCACAGAGAAGGTGGTGGCTTATGCTTCATCAGGAGCCCAAAGGGGTCAGCGGGGGGACCTGCAGGAAAGTTTCAGCTCTGGCATGGCACAGAGACCGCTGTCCTGGATAGAAAGGAGAGGGTTCACGTGTAGCGGCTTAGAGTGGAGCTGCGTTTTTGCTGCATCTGGACCTGTTTGCCTTTGACACCGTATTTATGTGACCAGTGAAGCTGCCATCTTGAACAGACCCACAAGACTGAAGTCTGCTCTGTCTTTGGTTGTGTATAACATGACCATGAGAACATGTGACCTGCTACAAGGTAAAGGCAAAGGTTTCCGCAGCCCAGCAGAAGATCTCCGGCTCCTCCTTCTCCTTACTAAGAACACCTTGAAGGACACACAAGGATTGAACAATCTCTTAGATGATATTTGGCTTCAGATACTTGTAGTGTTGGTTGGCATGAAAAGCTGACAACATGGAGTGTGTGTTGATAAGATCTTTTCAAACATTTTCGAAGCTGGGGGTGATTATGAGTAGATTCTGCTGGATGCACATCAATCGATCTTCAGAAGTTAGATCCTCAAGATATATTTTTAACAGCTCTCAGTGAAAGCTGCTGATTTTATTTTCGGGTTCTGCTACGATGTTCCTGGAGGGACGAGAATGGCTCTGATAGTGCTTGCCTTTAGAGGGTACCATGTAGTCTGTTATGAGGCCTTGCCTATTGACATGTCCAAAAGACCTTGTCCTGTCACCTGTGTATTCAAAGTCGTGAGGCAGTGGTGGTGGCAGATGTTGGCATTGTGACCGGATCTGTTCAACTATGCAGAAAATTAATTTGTTTCCTATTGTAAACAGAGTAGCATTTTGAGCACTAGCCTATCTACAAAGCAATCTGACAGTAGCCAGCAGTACGCTAGATGCCTGAATCCAGAATGAACATTTTGGATGGAACTCAACTCTGACATCTTCGTAAGAGGGTATTCTCATAGCCCCTACTCAGCGGCATGCCGCTCACAGTGATGGCTACGAGGTTGTGGAATGGGGTCACCATGGAGAAAAAAAAGACAAATTAATTGAATAGCTGAAGAGCAGGTTGAAAAACGTACTGTGTCCATCTTTTCATGGTTGCCATCTTGCGCTTGAATACCAGCTTCATTTGGCGCTGTAAAAGTATTATGGATAGTACTGGATTCGACTAGACTGAATTGGATTTTACTATACAAAATAGGTACTGGGAGTAGGAATGGCCAAAAACCATGTACCAGTGTGCCATGTGTGTAATATTTGAATGTTTTAACATCAGTATACACTGGTGCCAGCATGTACCATGCACAGGGTATGGCTAAAGGTCTAGCCCTTTTCCTCAGTACAAGTGTGAGCTGGTAACAATGTGTATTTCAGGCATAACAGGCATATACTTGCACCAGTATACACTAGCTCTGCTATGTCCTCTGCACAGTCTATGACCAAATAGCCAAAGGTCAAGCCCATCCACACTGCTAGTGTAAGCTGATAGCAGTAAGTACTCTGGGCAGTACTAGGAATAGCATGGACTGGTGCTGTTGCATACTGTGCATAGACCATAGCCAGAGCACGTCTTTCCAGCAGTGCCAATAAGTATTGATGCCAATATGCCCTCATCATACAGAGCATGGCTTGAGTAAACTTGGTTTATATTTACAATGATCAGTGTATACTTTTCTCAGTGTATATCCACAGTCGATGGCTTGTGAGTCGCACCTGTGTGCATGCCACTAGTATGTACTCCATGTACTGTGCCAGATTACACTGATACCAGTAACCTCTACCTTCATGGCATGGTCAAGTGTTACGCTCACTGCTAGGTAGTACATGCCACATACACAGCATAGTTAAAAGAAAAGCCATGTATGTAGTCCCAGATTATCTGCTTAAAAGGCTCCGTAGAACACAGATAAGGCGGCTAAACTAGCCCTCAATAAATCATGGTTTGACTCCACAACAGATACATTAAAAGAACTCCTCTGGTTACCGGTAAGAAAGAGGTATTTTTAAAGCAATGTGCATGGTCCATAAAGCCTTAAATGGATCAGTAGGTAGGGTGTTAAAATATCGATTACAAAAATATAGCTGACATAAATATCGTTGTAAAAATATCGTTTACAAAAATATCGACACCCTATACTTAAACAGGTAAGTACATAAATATCGACTCCAAAATATCGTTGTAATTAATATAGATGTAAAAAATATCGACTTTTTAAAATAATTAAAATTACATTAAATAATAAATAAATATAAGTACTATTAACAAAATACATTACATTACTTTTATTTTTTAACTATTTCAAAAAAATGTACTACACTTTTTAATTATAAACTTAATAAATGTGGACATATAAATTGATTTTACACATTACTTTATATAACAACAATAATACATACATATAATTAAAATATACAATATATTACTAATTAAAACATTTGATAGCGTAGGAGTAAAAATTACTATTCCCTCTCCAGAGGGTGCAACAGTAGGGAAAACTGACCCTGAACCCAAAAAATATCCCTTTAGCCAAGAACTGAAAACTGACCCTGAACTCTAAAAATACCCCTTTACCCAAAAACCCAAAACTGACCCTGAACCCTAAAAATACCCCTTTACCCAAAAACATTTTCACTAAAAAATCCTGTACACACACCTAAAATTAATTAAAAAATTAACATAATTAATTACATAAATATTATTCAATTAACTAATTGAAATTAATTAACTATTATTTATTACACTATTTATATTCATTTAAAACATTAATCTATTATTTCATTATATTTAAATACCCCTTTACCCAAAAACTGAAAACTGACCCTGAACCCAAAAAATACCCCTTTACCCAAGAACTGAAAACTGACCCTGAACCCTAAAAATACCCCTTTACCCAAAAACTGAAAACTTACCCTGAACCCTAAAAATACCCCTTTACCCAAAAACTGAAAACTGACCCTGAACCCAAAAAATACCCCTTTACCCAAGAACTGAAAACTGACCCTGAACCCTAAAAATACCCCTTTACCCAAAAACTGAAAACTGACCCTGAACCCTAAAAATACCCCTTTACCCAAAAACTGAAAACTGACCCTGAACCCTAAAAATACCCCTTTACCCAAAAACTGAAAACTGACCCTGAACCCTAAAAATACCCTTTTACCCAAAAACATTCACTAAAAAAATCCTGTACACACACCTAAAATTAATTAAAAAATTAACATAATTAATTACATAATTATTATTCAATTAACTAATTGAAATTAACTAACTATTATTTATTACACGATTTATATTCATTTAAAACATTAATGAATCTATTATTTCATTATATTTAAATTACTTCCCACCCTACTCCCCTATAAACCCACAACCCGCTACGGAACTATTAATACTAAATCCAACTTAAAATACATTATTAAATAATAATATACTACTAAAAATACTACTTTGACTACAAATATTCATTAAAAACACTACATTACTTATAATTATTTAAAACACGATATTATTGTAAACTATGTTTTCGTAAACAATATTTATTACAACTATATTAATGTTAACGATATTACTTACCTGTCTGTCGATATTCTGGTCAGACGATATTTTTGTCATCGATATTTCTTCCTGTAGATATTTTTGCAGCGATATTTAGGTTAGTCGATATTTTTACGACGATATTCCTGCTCTGTACTGGATCAGTACCCAGACTCGTACACGATAAATTCACCTACTACAAATCGGCAAGGAGGATGAGATCGTCGTCATCTAACCTTGTACGTGTACCCAGGATTAGGAAAACTAGGGTAGGAGTGGGAGCTTTTCAAGCCCCTTGTGAAGATCTATGTCCATTCAGGAATCTACTCATAACGCAATGACCTGTTCAATTTGGTCTCGACGTTTGGAGCATGAATATTTATTTATTAAAAAAATTCGATGCATAGACTATCTTGCACATACATTTTGGTTGACTAGAGCTCTAAAATACTATAATTGCAGTCACCGCTTTGTAAATAATTCCTGGCTACTTGGAATTTGCTCTGTGGGATATAAGATCACTGCACTAGTTCTATTCATTTCTTGTTAGCAAGTCCACTGACTATTTCTATTGGGGAGAGTACTTCTAGTGTGACTTGCAGCTCAGTCCGGCTCAGCATTGTGGATGCGGCCTACACTGACGGGATTCATGCGATTGAAAGGTAGGACTTTTTTCGGTGCAACTCCTTATATTCTAATCTATAGAATATTGGCAGGGCATTGGGGGATTCCAACTTTCGTGTTTTCTATTCAAATTGTTGTTTTTTGTTGTTGCAGGTTCTTATGAAGTCATATAAGAGAGGTATGACCTGTACATTTGCCCCTACTCACTATTACCTTTTAATATGTATGGTGCCTAGTGGTATGGCATGGCGGTGGGAAGGTTCTTTCTTATGTTGAAATTTGAAAAGTTATCGTGGGTCCCCCTTTTCTTTGTACATGTTCTCCTTGTGTTTATATAAAGGTTTATGGGGTTTCCCACGAAGGGCTATGACCGGTTTATTGACTCTTGTTTAAATTTAATCTGATGTTTCTCTCATGCATGGTTATTCTTAGTTGTATATATATTTCCGTACGAGCTTATCAGGTCTCCCATACACTTTTGGTTTTGGTAGACCATAACAGCATTCTTCGATATCAGTTTTCAGGTGAACGTATAGTTGGATTTAGGTGAGCACCATACTGTTGGGTTTTAATTACAGATATGATTAAATACTGTGCGCCTTTGAATACATGTACATGTACATGACCTTTTTTTTGTCGTTCTCCCATCTTTACAGCTAATGAAACAGAAACTTGGTGGTATTGTATATACAAGATTGTAGGTGCTTTTCTGACTGTTGCCCATCCCTATAGGTGGGTGCAATAGGGTCTATTTTGCTTTATATACCTTAATGAAATCGAACAGCAGTGGCAGTGTCTTATTCCTTACGTTCCAAATTAATTTTACATTATATGCAGACTTGGGGGACACCTACTCGTATTGCGTACAATGTGTGTTTACTTGGAGATATTTGAGCATTGCATTCGCCATATTTATTGACGAGGGGAAAGGCCCAGGTGGCAGATGGATCGACTCCTTCTCTCCAAACAGGATTGGCCGATAAATACTAAAAAATGGATCAAGGACTTTTTCCAGATTAACCAGGTCACTGCAACACTTATTTCTGTTTGGGGGTGCTTTCAAGGAATCTCTCCATGGGCAGATGGTGGCCTTTATGGCCGCTCATTCCAAAAGTCGCAGGTCACGTATCGCCAAACTCCAACTAGCGGTCGACACCGCAGTTCAGAAGAAGGCAAGTTAAGCAGCAGAGAGCATGGCCGTGGATCTACAGCTGGCTAGTGCCAAACAAGAGTTAAGGGAATTTAATGTCATAGAAGACAAATAGCTCACGGATGGTTCACCAACAGATTTACGAAGAGAGCCAGATGGTAGGAAAATTCTTGACTTCGTTATTGATGGTGAAGTAGAGGCTGCATTCATCTATGAACTGCAAGTACCCGGTCGGGGGCTCTGGCCCCTGAAAAGGAAAGGATTGCAAAAATCTTTCTTAATCATTACAATAAGCTATATGTAACCAAATATACAGTTTTGAAGGAAGCAATACATCAGTAATTTCTAGAGATTAATCTACTGGAGCTGTCAAGTATTCAAGCAGAGGGATTATTGGCCAATATCGCAGCACTAGATATTTTCCAGGCTCTAACCTCAACGTCATCTGGAAAGGCCTACAGGAATGACGGTCTTCCAATAGAGCTTTATAAAGTGTTTCAGGAAGAATTGGTATGTTGTTCAGTAGAGCTTTTTAATTCTTGAAAACTGGCGGAAAAGTCCCTCAAACTTTCAAGGGAGCAATTATTGTGAGCTTTGTTATAAAGGAGAAGAATCCCTGCGACGTCAACTCATATAGACCTATCAGTCTATTAAATGCGGATTATAAAGTCTTAATGAAAGTATTGGCAAACCAAAATATGCCTATTGTCCAGAAGGTTATCAATAAAGATTGGACTGGCTTAATGCCAGGAAGGCAAATGTCTTCCAATAAGGCTTTCTTAATACATGTGATCGATTTCTTTAACACCAATCAGAGAGCCACACTTATAATGATGGTAGATACTGAGAAAGCATTTGATCTTGTTATTTGGGATACCCTTTTTTACGCTCTTAAGAGGGTGGGGCTTTCTAGTCTAATTGCCAATATGTTGTGTAATATATAGCAAGGTGCACAGGTCCAAATTTTCATGAACTCCAGTACAGCCGTAACTATAGATATAAATCGGGGAATTTGACAGGAATTTGACAGGGCTTTCCCCTGTACTTTTTAATCTTTTTATTGAACCATTGGCAGCTAGAATAAGGTCAAATCGGGGTATAGAAGCACCAATAGAAGGTATGCCCAAACTCAAATTGTTTGCCAACGCAATATTTTTGTATCTCAGGCCGGAAAAACAAAATATAATAATGATCTTGGCTGAGTTCGACCAGTTTCAATCAATCGGAGTTTACAAAGTTAATCATAATAAGACAGAAATATTGATGTTCAATACTTTAGGTGATATCCTACAAGGTAATCTTCAATGCATAGCTACTGCTAGCAATCTGATTCAATACCTGGGGATATATGTAACTAATTTCTATGCTGAGCTCTACAAATTAAACTTTGAAATCCACACACAAGGTTACCCTGATGGAGCTGCCACGCACAGTGGAGTTAAAACACAAATCGCCACAGGTACCTTAGGAAACAGCATGCCCCAAAGCTCTCCATACATGCCATATGCGTTTCAAGCAGGCTCTTTGGAAACAGCTGATTTATTTGAGTAAATCAGCTGTTTCCAAAGTGACTGCTTCTTCCGTCTTTTTTTAGCCAATGAACAAGAGCGGAAAACACGCTCAAAACGCGTATGGCATGTATGGAGAGCTTTGGGGCATGCTGTTTACTAAGCCACCTCTGGCGATTTGTGTTTTAACTCCAGTGTGCGCGGCAGCTCCATCAGGGTAACCTTGTGTATGGATTCAATTAGCGGCTGGCTCGGTCGCGGAGCTGCCCCGCTGCTTTCGGGCGGATCCCGAGTGCTGTTATTCACGGCCTCCTGAGGGAACGGTGGGGGCCTCAACCACAGGCAGATATTGGCGAGAGGCCAGTGGTGCATCCAGCGCTCTTCACCTAACAAGGACACATATCATTATTCAAGATAAAGGCAGCAGCACATTTGGTTTGCGGAAACTGGGAGTCTTGTGGCATCATATGGGACTACTGTGACCAGAATGCCTATTGGTATGACTCCCACTGGGGCGGGACTCACTACTCAAATAAATCAGCTGTTTCCAAAGTGCCTACTTCTTCCGTCTTTTTTTAGCCAATGAACAAGAGTGGAAAACACGCTCAAAACGCGTATGGCATGTATGGAGAGCTTTGGGGCATGCTGTTTACTAAGCTACCTCTGGCAATTTGTGTATTAACTCCAGTGTGCGCGGCAGCTCCATCAGGGTAACCTTGTGTATGGATTCAATTAGCGGCTGGCTCGGTCGCAGAGCTGCCCTTCCGCTTTCGGGCGGATCCCGAGTGCTGTTATTCACGGCCTCCTGAGCGAATGGTGGGGGCCTCAACCACAGGCAGATATTGGCGAGGGGCCAGTGGGGCATCCAGCGCTCCTCACCTAACAAGGACACATATCATTATTCAAGACGAAGGCAGCAGCACACTTGGTTTGCGGAAACTGGGAGTCTTGTGGCATCATTTGGGACTACTGTGACCAGAATGCCTATTGGTATGACGCCCACTGGGGCGGGACTCACTACTCAAATAAATCAGCTGTTTCCTAAGAGCCTGCTTCTTCCGTCTTTTTTTAGCCAGTGAAGAAGAGCTGCAAACCCGCTCAAAACGCATATGGCATGTATGGAGAGCTTTGGGGCATGCTGTTTACTACCTGTGGCGATTTGTGTTTTAACTCCACTGTGCCCGGCAGCTCTATCAGGATAGCCTTGTGTATGGATATATATATATATATATATATATATATATATATATATATATATATATATATATATATATATATATATATATATATATATATATATATATATATATATATATATATATAACTATTTGTGTATTTGGCAATTATATTTCGCAATACTGCACTTTATCTAGGTTAGGGAGGGGTGCATCGGATTGATGTAATCTTTTTTTAATTATATGTATTTTTTAATGTTTCAAGCCGCTTCTTAGCAGTACTACTGGCACATTGCTCTTTATTTCTGTTTAAAGAGAGCCTGGGATAACCGTATCAAAGTTATAACCAATCACTGTGTTTTATCGTCTTATCATGAAGTTTGTATAATATCAAAAATATTATTATTATTCTTTTATTGTTCATGACGAAATGCATTATTCTATCCTACTGCGCAATAGAAAATATATTTAAAAAAAGCTGAATACCCTTTTAGCATAGTTCAGATAGGAGACCTGAAGATCACCAAAGTTTGATTGTTTATTTTTAAGTGTGTAATAGACACCTTGAAATCTGTGCTGACCAATGTCTTTTTTGTAGGGTCTTATTGCTGGTGTCCAACTTAGTATGAATGTATGTGAATCCATGCAACACACCTAGCTAGATTATTTACAACTAGGCGTTATCTTAAAATGATGTTACGGGAGCATTAGGTGATGACTAAGTTCATTAAAGCCCTTCACAGACCTCCTTGGAAGGATCTGCAAAAAAAACCAATTCAAAGCCAGACTATTAACATCAATTTTAAGTTCTCCTATACCCCTAACACAAAGGAATTATTTGTTTGGAATATACAGAAACAAACCTTGTGTATTAGATCATGAGAAACAATGCGTTTGCTTTGGAAAATAGACATAGGTATTCCAATATCAATGTGAGAATGTCACCTGCTCATAATATCTCCATACATGGGTTATCCACTCGAATGAAATACTTACTGATCATTTGCCAATTTTATGTGATCAATCTCCAGTACCAATGACGCCCGCTCCACATACATTAAACACAGAATAAAAAGCTGTGACACAAAAGTGCTGTGGTCCCATGTTAGAATTCTCCCACATGCAGGTTCTTAAGGATTTTTGCGGTTTCGGTAGTATTTTTGATATACTACATGTTATTACATTTCTGGTGTATGGCTATATTAAAAGGAATGTTTCTGAGGCTAACAGTAAATTATTACTCTGCTCAAAGGGGATCCTTAAACAGTAGAAACCGTGCTTATGTGGTCTTTCATTCATCTCCTCCCCAAGAAAACTAGACAATCTGCCTTTTTGGACAGATTCTGTACAGGTCTCCCCAGTACCATTCCATACCGCCTTGGGGTCACCTTGATTTAAGCAGAAATTCAGCATCGAGGGGGCCGGACGTACACAAACTGGCTATCTCATCTCGCCTTTTCTCAATGAGATCTGCCCCGTCCATCATAACACATTATCGGCGGGACTATGGAACCCTATGGGAGTCCTTTTCTGTCACAGCCAACTTGTAAAGACCAATTTGAGGGTGGCAAAGGCTTCTCCTTCTTCAGAGCTCTTAGGGGAGACTAAAATGCATCTCACCTCTGCATGAGAAAACCTTCCTTACCAATACTGAGCCATCTTTGCCAGCTAAGTTGGTAGCAGTGCAGAGCTAAAATATTATGTGGCCAGGACATTTTAGAGGAACAGCCTTAAATAATCATTTGATAGGATATTTTAATATGTGCACTTTGCTTAAGCTTCCCAAGACGACACCAATCTTCTTTGAAGCTTAAACAAGCTAGTAGGAACAACCATGCCTGAAAACGCCTTTGTATTGCCATCACAACTGGGTACACATTACAGAGACTCAGAATGGCAATTGTAAAGCACCAAGGATGCACATATTAAAAAAATACAAAACTTTACTGGAGTACCTGCTCTCTTTTATTTACCCACTGGCGTGAAGGTGTTCAAGGTCCACCTTTATGCAATAGACCTCATTTACAGAACTGAACATTAGGATCCAGTTAGAGTGACGTGTGGACACGTCACAGATAGTGGGGTAACAAAACTTGATTGGGCCGCCCGGCAGGGTATGTGGAGGGGCCACGTCCGGACTCAATCTGGAGCTCTTCAGCCGAAATGCCGTGCTGAGGGGGCCTCCTGGAGGTTGGGGCCCCCCCGCACCATGGGAGCTGCGGGGCCTGTGTTACGCCCTTGGTCACAGAATTTTACTTCTGTGTTAAGAGCTCTCACTTGGCTCTTTCGAAAGTTCTACATCGATACCAGTGTGTACTTCCTCATTTCTGTCACATAGCTCCCCGCCTCCATGATCTGCATAGGATACCAATGAATTTTCAAGTTCAGCTAGCGTTGACCAGCATGGCATATGGAGCTCTGCTGGCCAATGGTGTCAGTACTTACAGGCTATAGCTCTAACAAGCATCATACATTGTCATTGCAATCAAGGACTAGCTTGACTCATTATTTCAAAAAATACAACAGAAAGCAAGCAGTGAGTGGGGAAATGGGTTTGACAAAGTAAAATCAGATATGGTTAGGATTATGGTTGAGATACAGGTGAGCAGAAGGCTAAGAATTAAGCTTAAGATAAGGGTCAGAGTTAGGACACGGGATATTGTTAAGGAGGGGAACATCGTTTACAATGAAACTTTTACCACGCACTACCATTACAACGCAGGAATTACAACGAAAGTTGTTACGACTTTCTCTGGAGGGCGCTGTTGGATAGGGAATAGTTTAATTTTCTATCCAACACCTTCCCTACTATTCACGGGGACTGGAGTTGGAACAGAAAATTAAACTATTCCACTATCCAGCGCCCCCCAACGCAAGTCGTTGTAACGACTTGCGTTGTAATACCTGCGTTGTAAAGGCATGCGTGGTAAAAGCATGCGTTGAAACGTCATACAACCGTTAAGGATGTGGTTACGGTTAGACTGCTAGTTTGGGTAAGAGTGTGAGGTAGAGGTGGGATTGAGCTTTGAGTTAAATGCAAGGTGAGGGTGAGCCTGAGGGTTGGTGTAAGAGATAGGGCTATCAAGAAGGTGGAGCTGAGAGTTAGATTTAGAATAAGGGATGCATATGTAAAAAAAACTGAACCAAATGTAGATACAAATGTGCATTTTTGGAGCATATAGATATGAACCCATGTATGATTTGAGCCATTCAAACTGATGTATTTAGAGTTGTGTTTTATCCTTCATGGTAGAATCTACTCCCTCTCCAGTTCCATCTCATGCTTGCGGCTCTCTTACGCACAGCAGTCCCCATAGGTTGTTTCTCCCTCTGACCAAGGCTTCAGTTTTGTATTTTTCATTTCCTGTTTTTTACCATCTCGTCTTGCACACTAAGGACACCTTTACTATGCTCATATTTGCAGTCTACAGTGTTGCTGTACTTTTAAATGCTTTTGATTGATGGGCTGAAGGTTCCACTGGGTATCTGACTGCATACAGGAGCTAAACCATCACGCCTCCCGCCCCCCCCTCCTCCCAAGCCCCCCAAAGGTTCTATTGCAGACAGTGCAGCATGTTCATTCTGCAAACTGAGAAATAGTTCCATGCTTGAAAGCAGTCATTAATCACCGGACTGCATGAGTGAAAAGGGGGCCTTGCCAAGAACATTTTATTGCATTGATCAGTGTAAAGTACAGACAGAGGCGGGCCCGGTGGAGATACTTCAGGGGTTAATGTTTCAGGTAATGAAGGAGTGCTGCAGAAGGGATGTGCATAAATACGACTGAGCCCTAGGTAGGGGAAAACTGCTAAATCCAGTAGAAGTATAAATGTCAGACAAGGCTGTGTCCTTGCAGCACCCTTGCTTAATTTGTAGCCTAAAGATCTCCAAGAGCTTTGCCAAATGCTGATGCACTAAAAGCAAAGCAGAAAAAATGTATCTTGTTTGCTGAGGATACAGACACTGGATCATTAATCCAGAATGACCTGCAGCAAAGTTTAAAGAAATTAGAGGAGCATTGAGATGAGAATAATTCAAGAGAATATTCCAAAGTAGAGTCATGGGCGTCATTTAGGGGTCACCAGCGGTCGCAGCAGTGACCCCTGGCTTGGCCCTTGTGACCCCTGGCACTGCCTTTGCGACCCATGCCCTCAGAGGTGGCTACATTATTGACAGGAACTCAAGGGCAGCTCCTCCTTATGGACGTCAGTTGGACTCCACTTTCATTGTTTTCTGTGATTTTTTTCATCACATTAATAATGAACAATAGTTTATTATTCACTGTAAGTATAATAAAGAATGGATTACAGTTAGCTGATATGACTCACTGGAAGTTGAGGTCATTAAAAAATGCTTTTAAAATGTATGTTGCATGTGTGCTTGTGGGTTAGAGTGTTTTGTGGGAGCGAATATGTGAATGTTTGTGAGCGTGTGAGTGAAAGTCAAAATTAAATGGAGTGTGTAGCATCGTGCTACAAGTAAAACACAGACACTGCTGGTGGTATAACTGGAGCTTTATTCTATGCTTCCAACACCTTTCCTGTCCCTACTCTTACTGCCCGGTTCCTGTCCCCGGCTCCTCCTGTTCCTGCTCCTCCCATAACTCCGCCCCCCAACCACTAGACTACCTCACACAATTCTACATCTCCCCCTTTCTTAACAAAATGAGCTTAATGTCCTCGGTGTTCGTAGTTCTTCAATCCACCACACGGGTTGGCGGACAGTCTGTTCTTCAAGCCTCAGTAGTGTCGAATCAGTGGTGGGCTTGGCTTTGGTCAATCTTTCCGGTGTCTTGATCAGGGCATTCTTGACCACGTTACGTGTAAACTGTTTACTCTCATAGACTGCAGTCCTCATGTTTCCTTCTGGTGGTGTAACTACGGTTAGTTCAGATGCTCGATCTCTTTCATGAGTGGATAATGTTCTCCTCTTCCGAGCGCCCGCATCTACTTTTACTTCCTTTTGTCCTGTCCGGCCGAGGGCAACACTGCCCTCCAATTCAGGGTCATGTATACCAGACATGGGGCGTGGCTTGGACGCCGATCGGGATGGCGGCGTGAGCTCACAGCTCCGCGCGGAATCCCGCTAATTCTCCTGATTCCTGCACCCTGGGCGACCCGGGGTCGATACTGCCGCCCTACGAAGTGTAGGGGAACCACTGGGCAGCGACAGAAAGTTGCTGGGGGACCGCTGGCCCCGAGGAGACATCGATGAACGACGGCCGAGGTGTCGCCGAGGGTGAGAAGAAAATGGCGGCGGAGCGAACCGGCGGCTCCAGACATCGACATTGAGCAGCCTTGGCGCCGACTGGTGGGGGGTCCCACTGTTGTGAGATTGATGCTGTGGGGGCTGAGGCGACAGTCCTGAAGATCGGGGGACCGGGAACACGGCACTGCTTGGACATCGGGGACGACTGCTGGCCGCTATCCCTCCTCCTTCCCTTCCTCCCCTCGACCCTGGAGGGGGCAGGTCGGACGGTGCTAGCCCATTTGGCCCTTGGAGTTGCGGGCATCGGCGGTGGCACTTGATCCTGCACATTATTGGGAAGTTTGCCCTGTCCCACGAGTGCTGGGACCAGGCGAGTTTCCTAGCCTGTGACGCAGCACCCTAAGACGGCAGCTACGGGAGGACCGGCGGCCATGGAGCATGGACAAGAGGACCTAGCTGCGCAGTCCCAGGTGGGCGAGACCCCCCCGCCGATGTTGGAACAGGAGCAGCGACTGAATCGGCGCTTGGATGCCATACTGGATGCTATCACCTCGACCAAGGAGGCGTTGCAGCAGGACATAGCGCAAGTCGCCACGGGGCTGGGGCTATTGCGAGCGGACCATGCGAAGCTGGAGGATAAGGTCAAGGACCATGATCAACTGCTATTGGACCTGAAACTGTCGGTGGTGACCGCTGAACATAAGATCACAGACATCCTGGCCCGTTGGATTCGCTGGAACGACGAGCGGAGGATGCCGAAAGCCGCAATAGGAGGAACAACGTGCGGGTCGTAGGCCTGCCGGAACGGATTGAGGGGGAGGATGCGGTGGCCTACATGGAGGACTGGTTTCGAACTGTGGTGGCACCAGAGGGGCTTACTCCTTTCTTTACTCTGGAACGCGCCCACAGGGTGCCGGCTCGCCCGCCAGGGCTTGGCCGCCCTCCCCGACCGATGGTGGTGCGGCTCCTCCATTATAAGGACCGGGACCTCCTCATCCAGAGGGCTCTGGCATCTGGCCCGTTTGAGGTGGAGAACAGCAGGGTTACGATTTTCCCGGACTACACCCAGGCGGTCCAGAAGAATAGGGCATCGTTTCTGGCGGTGAAGAAGGAACTGCGAGAGGAGGGCATCCAATACTCCTTTCTCTTTCCGGCCAAGCTGCGGGTCATTCTGGATGAGACCACGCACTTCTTTCAGACCCCGGACGAAGCATGGCAGTGGCTGGAGTCATACAGAGCGGGGACGGATAGGTCTCACAAAAGTAGACGAGATCGGCCTAAACCTCCTCAGGTCAGACAATCACAACGAATCCGGTCCCGCAATAGGCGCCAGCGGGAGAAACGGGAGGCCCAAATGGCTGCGGACAAGAGAGAGGCGCTTGCAGCGACAGCGGCCATCACGAGGTCGCAGCAGGAAAGTGAACTGGTGGAGACGGACTCTGGCGGCGAGGGCAGCAGGACGGGAGAGGACCTTTCGGAGGCGGAGAGTTCGAAGGGGCCGGTGGTAACCCCTCAGACATCTGATGGGATTTTTCATGGTTGAGGCTGCATTGGGACTTGGACACGATCTTTTGGTAGGGTGGTTTCCTGTTGGAGATGGGTGGGTTGCCGGTAGGGTGCCGTGTTGACAGGATGGGATGGGGAGCGCGGGGCGTGGGCTCCGCTAGCTGGGGTCGGCGATAACTCACCCCCCCAGGGCCCTTAAGGCCTTCTGTGGTGGCGACCACAGGTTAGACGGATGTGTGTTTGGTTTGAGGTTTGGATCGGGGCTGACACTGGGTTTGTAGGCTCTGTCCTGGGGAGTGGGGTTTGGGGTGTTTTCCTTTTCAGAGTTTTTTTCGGGGGGGGCAACTGCTATGGTGGGGGTACGAACTGGCAATGTTTGACTTGAATTGTTCACTGCTGGTATGGGGACGTTACCTAACTTAAAATGCCTAACGTGGAATGTCCGGGGGCTGCGAACCATGGTCAAGCGCCACAAGGTACATGCGTATTTGGTGCGAAGGGGGGTACAGGTTGCCATGCTACAGGAGACCCATTTGATGAAAAAGGAATGTGCTGCATTGCAAAAAAGATGGCGGGGTCAGGTGTTTGGCACCACTTATTCAGCGTATGCTAGGGGGGTGTTGGTATGGGTGAGAGCGGGGATTCCGTTTCAGGTGCTGAACCAAGTGGTGGATCCTGAGGGCAGGTTTGTGCCGGTGGAGGGACGGTTGTATGGTCGGGATGTGGTTCTCTGTTGTGTGTATGCGCCAAATGCTGATCAGGCCCGATTCTTCGATGGCCTTTCCGGGTCCTTGGCCTCTTTCCTAGCGGGCCCGGTGATACTGGGGGGGATTTTAACTCGATTACGGATGTGGTCTTGGACAGGTCTCACCCTCCCCTTGTTGATTCCCCGATACGCAAGTTAGCCATGCACAGGAAGGATTGGCAGGACAGGTGGGGGTTGCTGGATATGTGGCGGGAACAGCACAGGGATACCAGGGATTATTCCTTTTACTCAGCCCTCCATGCACTACACGTGAGAATTGATTCGGTGCTCTGTGGCGGGTCCCTGGCCCCATTGATCTCACACACGGAATACTTGGCCAGAACCATATTGGATCATAATCCCCTATTGGTACATGTCCAGTGGCAACGGGAGCGCTCGGCGATTCCAACGTGGCGGCTCCGGCCAGACACGTTGGAGGACTCAGTGTTCAGGGAAGCGGTCCAGCAGGGCATCGATCATTATTTCAGTGAGAACGAGGGTACTGCTACGTGTAGGTCCACTGAGTGGGATGCGATGAAAGTGGTGGTGAGAGGGGTATGCCTGGGTCGGTTTTCGAATGCTCGTACGACTGGGTTGAATGCACTTGCGAATGCGGAAGAGAAACTGAGAGATCTGGAGCGGCGCAGGCCGGATAGACCGGACTTGCAGGCCCGGTTGCTGTAAGCGAAGGAGGTGGTCGCTACCGAAACAGAGCGGTTGAGGAGCTACGACTATAGGCAATACGCCATCAGAGCGCATGCTGAACGGGATAAGGTGGGCACGCTCCTGGCCAGACTTGCTAATCCTGAAATTAGGGGCTGCCCGGTCCTTAGCATCAATAACGCACTGGGGGAAACGGTGTATTCTCAGGCAGCGGTGTTGGAGTGCTTTCGTGTGTACTATGAGGAATTGTACCAGAGTCAGTTGGGAGTGGAGGCCCAGGAAATTGCAGAGTACCTAGAGGCGAGGCAGCTTCCGGTCCTTGACGATGAGGACGCGAAAGAGCTGGGCGGGCCGATCACTCTAGCTGAAATAAGGGCGGCCATTAAAAATATGGCGCGGAATAAAACACCCGGAGTGGATGGGTTGCCAATAGAGTTCTACCAGCAGTTTGTAGATAGCTTGGCACCCAGACTGCTGGTGGTGTACACGGAGGCTTATGAGTCAGGGGGTTTGCCCGGATCCATGAGGGAAGCATTGATAGTGCCGCTGCTGAAACCCGGCAGGGATGCGACGGATGTGCCGTCCTATCGCCCGTTGTCCATGTTAACTGTGGACTATAAGATACTGAGCCGGATCCTGGCCACCAGGCTGGCTCCACATATGACTGGCCTGGTGCACAGGGATCAGGCGGGGTTTATCCCCACGAGGAATACGGCGTTGAATATCCGTCGACTGGTTGGGATAATGGACGCTGTATTGGATGAGAACGGGACCCAGGCGGTCCTGTCAGTGGACATTGAGAAGGCTTTCGATAGTTTGGAGTGGGTTTTTCTAGATGGCGTGCTGGGGAGGTTTGGTATTGGTGAGGGGTTCCGCCGATGGACGAAGGTGCTGCATTCCTCGGCGACGGCGCGGGTACGTTTGGGTGGCTTGGTGTCTGCGGCTTATCCGGTCGGTAGAGGCACACGGCAGGGGTGCTCCCTTTCCCCCCTCCTGTTCACCCTGGCGATGGAACCCTTGGCGGTCCATGCTAGGTCGGGAGACAGATATGCGGGGATAGACAGCGGCGGGCGGCTACATCATATCTCGCTGTATGCGGATGATCTGTTGCTGTATTTAGACGACACAGAGCGGGCTCTGGAAGCGGCGATGGACCTGTTGTCGGAGTTTGGCCAGTTGTCGGGCCTCAAGGTCAATTGGGCGAAGACCTGTGTGTTTCCGCTGAGAGCGGAGTCGCCCTGCCCTGCTCGGGAGTTAGGGGTGGTCTGGGAGCCATCTTGCTTCACTTATTTGGGAGTCCGTATCTACCACGTGACCGCGGACCTACTGGAAGGCAATATTGGACGGTGCGTACAGGCGCTGAGAGGTAGTATGTCTTTTTGGTCAACCCTTCCGCTGACGGTACTGGGTAGGATTGCTCTCTTGAAAATGGTAGCGCTCCCCCGGCTCCTGTACTACTTTCGGACGCTGCCCATTTGGATTCCTCAGAGGATCTTTAGGGACCTGAGGACGATGGTTATTGGTTTCCTGTGGGGAAATGGCCGCCGTAGAGTGGCGTTGAGCACGTTGCTACGCCCCAAGATTGAGGGGGGGATGGCCGTCCCCGATTTTGAACTGTATTACTTGGCGGCGCAACTCCAGGTTCTTACGCAGCATGTGGCTTGGGTGTTTAGGGGACCAGAGTGTGATTGAGAGTTGGGGATACAGCGCCATGTGCTGGCCTATATCGTTATGCAGCAGAAGCTGGAGTTGCGGGGCCTCACTATGGAGGAACGGACGCTCAGGTTATGCTGGCAGAGGAGTCTCAGGAGGGCGAAGGCGACTCGACCATATGCGCCGGAGATACCGATTGGCATGCTGACAGCCCTACCGCATGGAGGCGATTGGTCCCCATTGCTGGAATGGGAAGAGACGGGACTTCAGATGGTGGGAGACCTGTATGTCGATGGGACTTTGGTGCCCTTCGGAGTACTCCAGGAACAGTTCGGGCTACCTGACGGGGGTTTCCTCTTACACGCGGCGGTGGTAGCGGCTATACAGAAGCATTGGAAGGGAGGGCTCATCGAACCGGACACGACTATGGCATGCCAGTATGTGGTAATGGCAGCGGGCACCTTTAAGGCGGTGACCTGCCTCCATAACAGGATGTTGAACGAGGGACTGGAACCGCTCCTGGGGCTCAAGGCGAAATGGGAGGAGAGCGTGGGTAGGCCCATTCCGGACACGGCATGGAGCCATATTTTACGGCGTACGTGGAAAGGCACGAGGAATGCACGTTTCCAGCAAGTGCACTTCTTTGTGCTACATAGGGCATATCTGACTCCCGAAAAAATAAGGCGGTACTTCCAGGTGCAGGATGCACGGTGCCCGAGGTGTTTATCACCGGAGGCGGACATGGATCACTTGTTTTGGGGTTGCCCGCATTTGGAGGCCTATTGGGCAGAGGTGGGGGACCTTCTAAACGACGTGACTGACAGGGAGGTGGAATTTGACACGGCGGCGTGTCTGTTGCTCTGGTTCCCGCACACCAAGCACACTAAGGTGACGAGCAAATTCATTGACCTGGGATTGATACTGGCACAAAGAGAGATTTCGTGGCATTGGAAGTCCAGGGGAGGGCCCTCAGTAAGGAGGTGGAAGAATGACTTGCTGCGGTGGTCTGAATGTGAGAGTGTGCTCCGAATGAGGCAGGCTGTCAAGCTTGGTAATGAGAAAGCCCTGGATACAGCGCGTGCGTGGGAATTGGTGGTGCAGGCCTTGCGTGACTCATTAGTAGAGGATGAGGACTGAGTGGATGGGACCTGAGGACGCCGCGAGGCATACTAGTTCAGAGTTATCATTGACACTGTGGCGGGACCCATACTACAGTTAGGAACATGACACACACCATTAGCGGTTGCCGGGGAGGGAGCACCCGGGGGTTGTTCAGCGGGCGTTCGGGGTGGGTTGGGAGCCAGGGGGTTGACTGACCGCGGTGGCGATTCTGGGACTGAGAAGGGCCTGTGGGGCGTAGATGGCTAGCGGGAGGTAGTAGAGGGGTGTGGGACAGGTATGGTGGGCCCCACAGAGCACGGGGGGGTACGGCAGCGGCTCGTAGCACTGACCTGCACAAGTAGGATGGCTGACGTTGTTATTGTTGTGGGTGGGGGGTAAAATGCAGATACGAAAAACGTTCTTTTCGACCATTGTCCCATAGGGACACTCACCATGATGTCTTCCTGTTATTTAGGACACTGCGCCGCCCGGCCTCCGGGATGCGGGCTGAATGGCTGTGTATGGTACACGCTCTTACGATTGATGCGGGGGGGCACCATGAGTGGACTGGTTGAGCAATTGTAAGCTGTGGTTTCTAATTCTGCAATAAAAACAAATAAAAAAAAAAATGTATACCAGACATTATGGTGCTATTTAATGAGACTGTCTTGGCTTGATTCGGTAACTCATTCGCCGCATCTACTTTTACTTCCTTTTGTCTGGTCCGGTCGAGAGCAACACTGCCCTCCAATTCAGGGTCATGTATGCCAGACAGTACAGTGCTATCTGATGAGACTGTCTTGGTTTGGTTCGATAACTCATTCACGGCCTCGGGTTGTCTGGCGAACTTGTGAGCTCTCTGTGCATAGGCATGTTTTTCTCTCATCTGATAATCTCTCTCTACTGACACGTCCGGCTTTCCTTGCGGAATGACTGGCTGGTCCCTTCCCATCCGGTGACTAAGGTCCACTGTCTCTGTTTTCCTTTTGTAGGTCCTTTGAGTCAGCCTCGCGGACCCCTTCAGGGGTGACGGTGTCTGATCTGGGTCTGGATATACTTGTGACTGACATGACAGGTTGTCCTGTGGAGTGATTGAGTATTCAGAGACCTTAGTGTGTGACATGTTGCTCTTGATGGGAAGGATGTCCTTTGGTTCCGTGGTGTGTTCGGGTGGTTGATGCGATGTCTGTTGTCGGGACCATGACTTGTTCGACTCATGGGATTGAACAGGCGTGCTTTCTGGTTCAGAGAAGTCCCTTGTCGACTTCCAGGATCGGACAGAGGCGCTCTCTGAATCAGAGGAGTTTCTGGCCATACCCCTTTTAAAGGAGCGGACAGACGGGCTCTCTGAACCAGAGGAGTTCCTGGCCATGTCCTTTTTAAAGCGTTCCTTAGAGAGGGTATCAGGTAATGGATTTCTGCAATGAGTAGGCAGTGACACGTTGTTCTTTGACTCATGGTTGTCTTTAAGACGCTTCTCCGGGCGCCTACGTCGACTTGTCTTTGACGTTGTTTCATTTGAGAAGTTGTTCAATAACCACGTGCTCGTTCTTTGTGTTTGGTCTTGAGGTTTTCCATCTTTGCCTTTCTCACATATCAACGACTTCTTCTCAGTTTCTTCAGTGTCCTGAGTGCCATTGATGCTTTGGTCTTTTCCTGTTCGTTGTTGGGGAGGACCAGTTCGTCTTATGCAACCTATTCCTTCTTCCCACTTGTTTGGTGCTCGGACACCCTTGATACGGGTGTGATGTGTTCTCCTGCTGGATGTTCCCTCCGACTCATCTTCACGACTTGACGAAGAGTGTTCCTGCGCCGACTTCCAGTTTTGACCATTTTGATCTCTCCTTCTATAGTTTGTCTTCCTTACTCTCTTGTTGTGTAGGTTGCCATCTTGTCCAGGGGTGCGATCTGTCCCACTTGACGCTCCCTCCTCGTCCGACTTTGAATGACACCTTGAGGGTGAAGAACTCCTTGAGGTTGTCCTTTGACTGATTGACTCGGAGTATTCCTTGTCACTGTGTCTCTCCCGTTGGTCAGACTTTAAATGACACCTTGAGGGTGAAGAACTCCTTGAGGTTGTCCTTTGACTGATTGACTCGGAGTACTCCTTGTCACTGTGTCTCTCCCGTTGTCTTTTCATTGGTCTGCCTTCCCTCTCTCTCTTTTTTGTTTTGTCTGTTTTCCGAGTTTCATCTGTCCAGGCATCTTGACAATTTGCCTTCAGATTTGGGTCCTTTGATCTGTCTCTTGCCTTGACGTGCATTCCAATTTCAGCCTTCTTGATGATTTCTTCTAACGACCACTTTCCTCGCAAGATCTTGAGCTTTGTGTCGGGGTTTGCGCAGCCTTCAATTATCCGGAGTCGAACTGCGTCCTCATTCGTAAAGGTGTTGAAATGGCAGCCTTGCACCAGGTTTTGCAACCGAATGATGAAAGTTGGCAATGGTTCACCTGGTTCCTGCCGAGCTGTGTTGAAAACGATGCGATCATGATCCACCTCTGCTTGTGCGGAGAGACGGGCACATAGCTTCTCTTGGAGTCTTTCATAGATTTCTGTGTCTTCTTTGGAGAATGTTCTGATTGGGCATGGGCCTTCAGGACCCACCAGATGGAGGAGTAGCATCAGACATTTTCTCTCTCTTTGTTCACCATTGGTGTCCAGGAAGTCACCCAATGTCGCCAGCCATTGGTTCCGTTCGAGACACAGACTCCAAGTATCACACTGCATTCCTGGGGGTGGTGCTCTGATGCAAGGGTTGCGTCATTGTGCTACTTCTTCCCTTGCCATAAGAGGAGGATTCTGATTGATTGTATTCGGGCGGGCTGTTCACTCGGCTTCTCGTTGTTTTAGTTGATCCTCTTTAGTCGAGGCCTTGGGTCTGGTCATCTGCTGGGGCGTTACTAATCCTTTCAACCACCACCGTATGCGCCAGTGACTAGAACTTGGATTTCCTGCGTTCCGAAATGTCCACTATCCAGCCGCACTGTGCTAGTCACAGGGCTCCTTCTCTTTCGAATCGCAAGCTAGTGGCAGGTGGTTACCAACTCTTCCGCGGTGATGTTGGGCACGTTTGACATCTTTGTTCGTTCGGGCGTTCCCTGTGCACTGGCGCAAGTCCTCCAGGCACTTCAGTGTGTGTTGAGCTTGTTGCTTGGACTGTCTTTCGCAGTCTTGCCCTCTTCTGAACCTCGTGCGGTTCTATCCAGCAGCTCCTCCCTTTTACGCTCTACGGTATGTGTTCACCATCACCTTTGTAGGTGCTCGTGCTGGTTTGCTGTTTCTCGACAATGTTTGTTTATTTGCTTTTCCAATGCTTGTTGGTTTCTACTCGCCACTGCTTGTTGGTTTCTACTCGCCACTGCTTGTTGGTTTCTACTCGCCACTGCTTGTTGGTTTCTACTCGCCAATGCTTGATTGTTGGCTCTTGACAGTGCTTGTTTCCTTCTATTAGCCAATGCTTGTTTATATGCTCTTATCAATGCTTGTTTGTTCTTCGCCAATGCTTGTTTGGTCTTCGCCAACGCTTGTTTGGTCTTCGCCAAGGCTTGTTTGGTCTTCGCCAATGCTTGTTTGGTCTTCGCCAATGCTTGTTTGGTCTTCGCCAACGCTTGTTTGGTCTTCGCCAATGCTTGTTTGGTCTTCGCCAACGCTTGTTTGGTCTTCGCCAATGCTTGTTTGGTCTTCGCCAATGCTTGTTGCTAAACTCAGCTCGCCTGACCTCAAATTGGCCGCCTACAGTTTGCCCGGGGAAGGTGTCCCAGAAGTTGCCTGACTCAAAGATGGCCGCCGTGGTTATCTGCAGGGACTACTTTCTCTCTCTTCATGCGACCCGATTCTTCACACAGGACTCACCGGCAGTTGCTCCCAGGGTCAGCATACTCCGGATTTGGCTCCCTCTGGTCAAGGCTTCAGTCAGGTGAGGTTGGGGTGGGCTCCCGCCTTACTTTGCAGGGTCCTTCGGCGGCGGCGTGCCAAAACCCACGCATCCGGCGTGAGGTTTTCCGACGCCGGGCTCCAATTTACCGCGCTCAGCAGCGCTTGGCAGTGGACCTTCGCGGGGGCAGTCCACACCAGGATTCACTCTTCTACGGCCACAGCAGTCATCAGGTGAGATTGGGGTGGGCTCCCAGCTCACTTTGGCAGTTCCCGCTCACATGCGCCCGACAGCATGCCAAACCTCACGCATCGGGCGTGAGGTTTTCCGACCTCCGACGGCACCCGGGCTCCCAATTCAGCGCGCTTGGCAGCGCTTGTTACCAGGCTCTTGGGGACAGCGTCCTCCACGTCAGGGGACCTTCGTCTCGCTCTAGGGGTCGCTGGACAGGGTCGGGGTGGGCTCCCGACTCCTGCTCTCTCACAGGTGCCAAGTTGCACGCATCCGACGGGACTCGCGCTTTTAGCGCGAAACAGCTTCTCCTTCTCGAGCATTTCAGCGCTCGCTGCAGTGGCTCCCTCAGTGCTCCCCAACGTCGCTGGAGCGTCAGGGTCACCTACTGCTGGCTTCTTTCTCCAGGTTTCAGCACCTCATGGCAGTGGATCTCTTCTCTCGACGCTGCAGGGGACAGGGCACATTCAGGTGGTTCTGTGGGCTGCAGTCATGCACATCCCACCCTCGTCGCCAGTTGTAGCATCGTGCTACAAGTAAAACACAGACACTGCTGGTGGTATAACTGGAGCTTTATTCTATGCTTCCAACACCTTTCCTGTCCCTACTCTTACTGCTGGTTCCTGTCCCCGGCTCCTCCTGTTCCTGCTCCTCCCATAACTCCGCCCCCCAACCACTAGACTACCTCACACAATTCTACAGAGTGTGATGTCACATCCGCTACCCCAGGCATTCTGGGGAATTGACGTTCAGGAGTAGAGCACGCCATGTTCTGTAGTGCACTGTCTGCCCTTGGTATGAACAGATACACCCACCCTAAGCCAATAAAAGAGCAAGATGAACCAGTGCCGGCTGTACGCTTCACGCTTCTTGTGATTTATCCTTCCTCCTACTAACTTCTTCCATGTATTGTTCATTTTCACTTGTATAAGCCTGGACGATTTTCCTTTTTCTTGTTGTTACACCCTTCTAATGCACCTTCTGGGTCTGAAGAAACTAATGAATCAAAATACAGCAAAGTGCACATAGCTTATTATAGGTCACATTTTAATAGCTCAAACAGGGCCATCCAGCTTTAAGAAAACAATACAAGACTGAAAGAAACGGCAGCTTCTTGGTTAAAGAGCACCTCTGACGCACGCTTTGCCTGACGTCACAGGGTCAAATATCGGGAGGGCTGGCTCCACTTGTCATATTTCTGAGGGCGAAAATGTCAATTTGGATAATAGATGAGCTAGATTTGGCAATATAAAGTAATTAGACAATACGAAACGATGGGCTGACTGTCTCAACTCAAAACAAGAATAGAACAAGTATTTTTTAATAGGATGCTCTCACAGACAGTCTGTATGTAAATAATTAGTTATAGGGTCCCCGCCCACCACCAGAGGTGGGTTCTTCGTGGACATGTGGGCAGGGTTCAAAAAGGATCATACACACTGTAGAGTGTTACCGACTCATAACAGTGGACAAGGAGGCGAGAAGACTAACAGAGCGGACTGCAGAGAAAGAAGACCACAGAGCTAAAAGCCATTGTATCTAGGTCAAGAGACTATTTTTAACTTAATTTTAGAAGAATACTGGCCACGTTTGGTTCTCAAGCACCAAAGACCTTTGAAGGAAACTTCCAGCCAAAGCGAACAAATGATCAGCGAGTCAATCCAAACACAAGGTTGGTAGTGCTTGCAATCTTGCAGGCATGCCTGCTTCACAGCCAATAGACGCTGCTTATGTGATGGCGGTGGTGCACCATTGCACTTCTCCCTACCCCTGGCTTGACCCAGAGTGGGGAGAAAAAGAAGGACAGTCGAGGAATGCATTAAGAAGTCATTAGTCACCTACAAAAAAAGGACCAAATATGCGATGGCAGTTACAACGAGCATTGGCAAAGCCAATAGTTGTCGCTTATGGCAGAGCTATAGTATTTGTCAATTATACTTATCCACGTTGTACAGCAGTGTAGCTGCTATGCAGCAGAGCTTACAGTAAAAAAAAAAGAAGTATGATGCTGCCAGCTGGATTAGAGGGGGAAGTAATATGGTAGGAGGGAGAGGGGCAGGAGGCAACACAGTGGGAGGGAGCGGCGGGAGCAAATTAGACAATGGAGGATGGGAGAGAGAGGCTGGGAGCAAGCTGACAGAGGGTTGGTAGGTGGGGTGTCTGGAGGCAAGCTGATGACAGCGGTACTGGTGGGCAAGCTGACGGCAAGCAAGAGTGAGAGGGTCAAGCTGGAGGCCACATACATAGTCTATAAGGCTGTAATGTAAGTTGGGGATCAAAATATCTGTAACTAGTAAAGACCCTTCAATTGCTTCCAAATTAAATCAAATGTCGACCCAGAGTGTTCACCATTAATGGTGAAATGATTGTGGCGACAACATGACTTGCCTCCTGTTGTACTGTGTCCACTGGCCCCTCTGTCCCCTGGCACTAGAAGAGGAGTTCACGTGTAATGACATCATAAACCAGTGTACACATACTGAGCTGGAGTATACTCAATGCACAGGGGGCTCTTTCGTCTCTGTAGGTTGGAAGCTTGAGAGAAAGACATCACTTGCGCTTTGGTTCTTCAGTTTGAAGCCCTATTGGGGTTCTTGACTTTGATTGTGAATTATACCATTGCACAGACACTGGAAAATTGCTGCAGAATCATGGCATCCCGGCAGAGATATTTTTAAATTCCGTAACATCTTAAATGTGCTACTAAATCATTTTTAACTGGTATGTACAGAGATAGGTGGAAAACGTTAAAGGTACTAGGGTCAGTCATTGCCTTGGAATCAACTCTAGAACTTTGTTCTGTTCCTCCTTTCACTATCTGCAAAAGTAATAAAAAAATAAGTTGTATGAGTTTATATTTTATGAGTTTGGATACTGTTGATTGGATCGTATTTTAGGAAACATTAAACATGCCTTTGAATTTTACTACAATGTTTTCTTATATGTATTTGCTTTTGTGTGTGGGCACTCCGAAACTCAATTGTATTGGACATTGTTGAAGTTTATCAAAAAAAATTTTTTAAAAATGCAGGCCTCAGTCATCTGTAGCAGTTATAGCAGAGTTCAGGAAAAGCAACAGGGAGATGTGTTTCCTCAACCGGGTAATCCCAACAAAGGTCTTATACAAATATATGATGCAATATGCATGTTCGAAAATCTAAACTTGTGAGTCTCTCTTTCCTTGTCCAGATCTATTGTAATGTATCATACATACAAGTATATCTGTTGTCCAATTGAATCCGATTGAGAAATTGTTGCCTTATACTTTTAGAAGTAGGCATTTCTGTGTGCTATATGTCTGTGGTCCTCTGCTAGGATGTGTATTGACTGGCTTTGGAGTGACAGGGGCTGGGAAAGGTGCAGTGGCTCCAGAGAGTCTGGGTGAGTCAGTGCTAGGCTGAATAGGCCTGGTCTGCATTTGGAATGGTGGGAGGAGTAGTACCTCCACCTGAATAGGGCTGTGCCTGACTTCCGCAATGATGGCTCTGTCCCCTGTGGTGTGTCTGGGGCCAGGGCTTACACTTGCAATGAGGAGAGTTGTGCACTTGCAAAGTGCCCCCCAGAACTGGTTTGGACTGGGCTCAGAGCCCTCGGCCAGGGGAGGACAAAGACATTTACTGGTTTTTAGTATTGAGGCTGGGACCCCATGTCTGCTGAACTTCTGGAACAGAATTGAAAAAGAAGACACTGGGTGGGACGAGGGGAGAGCTGTGTTGGCAGGGAACCACCACTGTGACTCTGCCTGGGGAGCTGATAAGCTGAAAGGACTGCATCGGGAGAAGCGAGTGCCTGGTGGTCACGGGTCGGGGTGGACCTGTAGTGCATTCTTCAATGACCAGAAGGTATTGGGTGAGGCTGGGAGCAGCAATATCTCCCGCACCGGACCTTCTTGAGGTGGAGGGTCGGAACGAGCCCAGAGCGCTGTCAGAGGCCACCTCCCACCATTTAGAGTCCGGTCGCAGCATATGGCTGCCGCTTAACACACTCAGTCCCCAGTGATTAGAGAGGGGTGCTGAGCTTCACCCGAATGAGCCGTGTGGCTGTAGACCGCCAGACTTCGGCGAGGGGAGGTCTCCTGCCATCTTGGGCAGTGCGGTGCCTTCCTTCCTGGTCGCATTCTATCTAGGGGCATTGTGGTGTCTTGGGAAACCCAAGGTGAGACCTCCACAGAGGCCCATGGCTAGTTACCGCATTCCCAAGAGTAGGTGGGCACGTTGCCAAGAAACCTACGGGAAGACCCCGGGCTCCCACATAAGAGCGCAGGTGACTGTTGTTCCCAGATGGGTGGTGGACAGCTGGCAATGCGGATATATTACACCCTATGTACTGTGCAATAATGGTGGTGATATGCTTACTGTTGGCCTGAGGGATCTAATATGTGCACAGTAATGATGTGACTATTTTATTTTTTATGCATAATATGTGGTACATGTGCCATACTGTGATGTGTTATGCCCTGATGTGATTATGTTTACATTGCCGGGGTTCAATCACCTGTACAATGAGGGGATGTGTTGATAATATGTACACGCTGCAAGTGTTTACTATGGTGCACTGCTAATTATGTTCTGCCTATGCTAAGTGTACCTCTACCAGTAGCTACTGGTCTCTAACTGTACTGTTTATGACATTGGCCCGATTGGCCTAAGTGATTTATGTAATCCCTGTGAAGTCATGACAAGTGCCTAGTGGCACAGTGTATTATTATATGTGATTGTGTTCTAATGTGCTTTTATAGATAATACAAAGGCTATTTTTATATACCCCTGTGTGGAGTTTCTTTTGCGGTGTGCTTCGTGTGTCGCTGCTGTGTGAGTGTGTTGTGCAAACGCTTTACACATTGCCTCTGAGCTAAGCCTGACTGCTCTGACAAGCTACCAAGGGGGTGAAGCAGGGGGTAATTTCAGCTTGTAACTCCCTTGCCCTGGCTAGAGTGGTGGTTTCTGCCCGGCTTAGGTGAACGCCCTAGCCAACCAGAAATCCCATTTCTAACAGAGTGCAATACAGGCACTCTTTCTGCAGAAGCACACAGCACTGACCAAGATACCAACATGTGGTCAGACCCAAATTCCCTCTTTCATTAGTGCATCTTACAGCTTTTTTTTGTTCTGGCGATCACATAAGGTAACTAGAAAAATGCCCTGTCATGCCAGACCTAAAAACGTGGAGAGGAGGTTGTTGCATGGATGAGCGGGAGTGATTTATAATCAAATAAAATAAATTACGAGTGCAATTGTTAATGCAGGCAATAAAGCTATGCATTTCTAGAAACTATAGTGCCACAGACAAGGATTTAGACAGATGGAAAAGAGAGACCTTTATTATCATCAAATTCAGTTAACATGTGAAATATTTATGCTTACTTCATTAGATGACTGTTATTTGACAGTAACAAACTGCTGCTTGTGGAAGGTCTAATGCTTTGTGTAATACATATTAAGCAGGGCCACGCTTCGCAGATCCTATCTGCATGCAAAGCAGAATTGGCGAACGCCCAGCTCAAGAGCTGTTCACTGTCTGTATGCACAAAACTCTCCAAACTATCTGTTTTCATAGCACTCCGCGCACACAAAACAACCAACAATGCATTGTGCTACTACACAGAACATTTTATCCCTGGATTTATAGAGTACCAGTTCACAGAAAATCAATTAAGTTCTGTGATGCACAAATTGTATAATGCGTTTAGTAAATTACTCCCATCTGACAAATGTTCTAATAAGCAAATCACTTGCTTATTAACCACATACGAGTTTCCACAGTTGTTCTGTCCGCGATTTGCATATTTGACAATAGCATCAGCTTGTACCAAAATGCAGTCCAAATTTAAAATCGTCAACATGCCACAAAAGGCGCAAACTTTTCATGAATTTACTTTGCATCTCCTCCTTCCTGCTGTTTGTTGACAGTAACAGTTTTGTAACTAGGGTCACTGAGTTGACCATTCGGTGGTAATGAGCGTGCACCACCCAGTGGTTCGTGCAGAGGCCCCGCCCACTCAAGTCATAACACATGACACAGCTCTACATGCCTGGCAACTCTGCGGAGATGTGTTCTACTTGTTGTAAGAATCCATTTCTAGTTTGAAAAGCTTTGGGTCATGGGAAGTAAAAAGAACATCTCATAGATGCCACAACCATCACATGATGGAATATGTCACTGTTGATCAAATCTTAACAACTAGATGTGACAAAATCTAAATTGCTTGTTTACTCTTGTTAACACTGTTGATTGTTTTAATACTATTGGCTGATACTTGCATCCATCTGTTATGTCCTGTTTTTGCAGAAAAGGGGTGTTTATGATAATTTGCTGTAGTCTTTCTACTCAGCTCCACAAACATTGACTGTTTTTCATTGGTAATCTTACATTTCCATTGTTCCTTATTCTCCTTTGACATTCTTCATTTATTTACCTTTTTGTTTTAAGTGCTTCAGGCTAAAGTCACGTCTCTTAATCAGTGAGGTAGTAAAGGGGTGGTGGTGGCGGGGGCGGTCTGCCCTGGGCTGCATAGTTCTGGGTGCAGGAGGTCTAGCTATGCCACTGCTACCGGTGAAGATACTTTCAATGATAGCATAAAAGTTGTGTTATTCTTCAAGTCTTCTGTTTTATCTTCTAGTTTGACAGAATGCCCTTCTCCTGAACATGTTTGGTCTTGTCTTTGATTTATGTTTGTTCCATCCAGGGACATGAAGACTGTATGATATTCCAATGCCATTCATTATTTTACTCTTTAAACAGTTACATTATTGGTAATAGACGTGAACACTTTAAAAAAGAACACAGGCATAATATTGTGAGCCCATCCATGGTCTCAATAAAAGGCGTCATTTGTCTATAATATGTGCTTGAGAAAGGAGAAAGCAATATTGAAGAGTTATCAGTAGGGCCACTGAAACTGCATAATTCTTAGGCTGTGCCTTTTGTGCGTGATTATGATTTACAACCCTTGCAACTACCATTATCCACAATTTGTTGCATAATTTGATGATTTCAACAAAATATTTATCTCAATTGGATCAAATGTTGCTAAAATTACAGCAAGTGCAATGCACAACACGCCCTTATTTTAGAAAAAAACAAATTTGTCACTTTTCAACTGATGATTCTGTATTTAATAAATAAAGAAATGTGGTAGTTTCCCGCTTGGTGCTAATAATAATGCACAATGGAAATAGAATCTGTTTGCAACTGGAAAATGTAAATAATTATTCTTCCTTTGTCATTAAGATGTCCTGTTTGACTAGTCATACAAGTGAATATTCATTCAACATACACAGTATTGTCACAGCAGCAGGCAGTTATTTCAATATGGCACTCAGATTTAAAAGATACTACATTTTCTAGCTCTTTTTCCAAGTCTGATATCTTGAATTTTCAAGTGTCTCCTATTGAGACAGACAAATCAAATCAAGGAACTTGTAAAGCGGGTGGCTACTCCAAGAGTGTCCTGGTGCCACAAGTTCGTTAACCGCTGCTCCCACAAAGAAGGAGGGGATGCTCTAAAAAGCCAGGTTTTCAGGCTATGTTGAAAAGAACTTGCATCCTGATTTGCACGGAGGTACAGGGGAAGAGCATTCCAGCTAGCAGAGGAAATGAGGTAACTCCCCTTTTCTTCCTCCTCGTCTTAGGCACTACTTCCAGCACACATGAAGCACAATTCAAAAGAGGGCACATTAAACAGCAGCAACATCCTTACTTTTAACATGACTCAAAATGGCCGCAATGCTTGATGTGATCTTTCAAAAGTTCATTCTGTTTCTGTTTCAGCCACGCCATTTACACTATTTAATGTGCATTACTTTGAAAAGGTCTGTTTCTAGGTGGAGCATGGAGGTTGTAGAGTTCATATAGTATACATATGTGGTACCTAAAACTAAGGATAGGTAATATGTCCTTTTTGGTATCTATACTACTATAATAAAGGAAGAACTTTGAGGCTTTGCGGCGGGTAAACTTGGGAACCACAGCGCCAATCCACACACCCGATACACCGTTGTAATCGTCAGGGTGTGCAGATGGCCATAGGCTATATAAATAAAATAAAAAAACGTTATTTAAAAAATGTACATTAAAAAAAAGTAGACCCTCCGAAGTAGCGCCGGCCGCGACGTGCATGCATGCTTGTGGAGAAGTGTGGCTCAGTGGTTAGAGGCGGCAGACCCAGAAGCTGAGATCGGCCCGGGACCAGGGTTCAATTCCCAACGCGGCAGGGTCTTGGGACAATGTCCGCGGGCTTGATAATTCTCGCCTCGGCGCCTACTCTAACCTTGGGCTCCTCTCTGCAACTCTGCAATAGCTTGCTTAATCTTCACAACGGCCCCTTCAACGCCAGGGATGCCTGGTCTCACCTTGGGGGTGCCCAGGAGGGACCATCTCACAGGGAAAGCCAGGACAGGTTCCCCAGCGGTATACAGCGCCGGGACACCCCGGTGTGGGTAGCTGTGCGCTTTACAAGTACACCACATTTACATTTACGTCAGGAGCGCGGGGAGGAGCGGCGTCCAGGAGCGCGACGAGGAGCGCCGGACATGGCGCGGGGGAGGAGCGGTGACGTGAGGAGCAGCGGACAGGTGGGAGGAGCGGTGACCAGCGGCAGTGAGGTGACAAGCAGAGGACAGGCGGGAGGAGCGGTGAGGTGACGAACAGCGAACAGGCGGGAGGAGCGGTGATCAGCAGCGGTGAGGAGCGAGGAGCGGCGGACCGGTAAACTGAGGAGCGCGGGGGAGGAGTGGCGGCTGAGGTAAGGGGACCTACGGACAATGTCGGGGCAGGCGGGGGTCGGGGCAGGCGGGGGACGGGCCGGGCGGGGGCCCGGGCTTCTGGATAATGTCGGGGCGGGCGGGGAAGCCTGATTGCTCCCGGACAAGGTCGGGACGGGCTGCTAGTCTAGAATAAAAGAGGTGAATCTTCCACTAAAGTAAGAGTGTCCATTAATACCAACATCTAATGGCATCAGGCCAAGTCTGCTGAGCAAAATACTGTGTATGTTTTTATCTGTTTCTAGGTGAAGCATGGTGCTTGTGGAGCTCATACAGTAAACATATGTAGGACCTAAAACTAAGGATAGGTAATAAATCCTTTTTGGTATCTGGATTAAAAGAGGTGAATATTCCCCTAAAGTAAGTGTGCTTGTGAGAAGTTGGCCTGATATATGATGTTTCCGATTCTGGAACCACCTTGTATCAGTCCAAACAATCCCTTATGGTGTCTGGTTGTAAGTCAACCTTATAGACAAGCTATCCTAGGGGTAGCATGGACTAAGCAGCCTGAAAGGCCAAACTCAAGAGGACCTGTTAAGCGAACTGTTTTACCAATCACAATCCTGTAATATCAAATGAAAGGACACCACACAAGTATATATTATAAAAATATATGTGTTTATTACTAAAATAATCCCCAGGACTCTTTATGAGCAAAGGGGCAGAAGCGTTTAAACAAAAGCACAGTTAAACATATAGAAGTTGCACAATTATGGATGAGGGCGGGTGGCCACTCAAACCATATACTAAGAAAGTGGTATAAGAGATACCAATCGAACAGTGGTTAGGCCTAGGGCCTAGGGAATTGCTGGGAGCAGTTTGGACTAGCTAAGGTTAAAGTCGGGAAAAGCCCGCGGGATTCGGGTACAGCGCTTAAAGCACACGCATGCACCAGTGTAAAGTCAATGGTGCGTAAAAGTTATAAAGTTACTGTTTAAGGAGACTTCCGCTTAACCTAGAAGGATGAAACTTAATACACATACACTAGAGGTGTGTACCAGTGTGGGAACACTGGCGTTGTTGAGTTACCTCACCCACAGGAAGCGGGTGCATAGGGTTGAAGTTGTGTCGGGTTTCGTCACGCAGGTTGTTGGTGCTTGAAGCTGAAGATGCTGCAGGCGATGTGAAGGAGAAGTGTCAGATGTGATCCAAGGGTGGATCAGAGTCGTAAAGTACCTGAAAGCAGAGGGGACAGAGTCTGGGTCACTCAGCAGTGACCAGGGTGGAACCAGGACAGAACCAGGCAATGTCGGGCGCAATCAGGTGGTTGATGAGGAGCTTCTCTCTGCTGCCACGTGGGCTCTGGGGCATCTGCGACGTCCAGGAGCAGGTCACGAGCTGTCCCACAAAGGCTCTCACCGTCGACGCAGTCGGCTTCAAGATTGGAGCAAACAACACTTGGCAAAAGCAATCCACGCAGAACTAGAAGATTGCTTCTCACTCAGACCAGGAGGGTCAGAGCGGGTGCTCCTTTTCAGAGAAGTGGGTGCAAGTCTGGAGCAACCAGAATCACAAGTCAGATTTTGTAGTTCGCCGGCACAGGGGCCACAAGCCAACGGGCAAGTGACCGGGCCAACACGTTGAGCCAAAAGAAGCAGAAGAGCCCCACGCAGCACTCGGTGAGTGTAGAGGGGTGAGCTTCAATGCAAAAGTGGCTCAGGGCTAGGGCTTCTCAAACCCCGTTGTACAACTTCAAGGGTCACTCGTGGGCTTCACGGTCAGCGTCTCGTGGTCTTTTCAAGATGGTGGGCCCCACGCTTCTGGTCGCCTCCACGGGTCTCAGCTCTGCAGGGACTGTGGATCAGGCTGTTAGAAGGCAAGCAAGCTTAATCTCGTTGATCTCTGTTGCTCGAGTTCCGGCGGGAACTGCAACAAAGCAGACGTCGAGGTGCTGGATGGTGCCTGTTTGCACAGGGTGGTCACTTCTTGACCACAAGGGAGATTCTTCAGTCTTCTACGTCGAGTAGGATGTCGAAGGGTCCAGAGCTTTGTTTCATATCTTTCATCAGGATAATCTGAGTGCTTTGGCACTGCTCCCATTCTTATACCAATCTAGGGGGCTGGATTACCTGCTAGGTCCCCTCCTATCGGTGGGACCCAGAAAGGGGGTGGATACACCCCTTTCCCTTTATCCAGGCTGTGCTGGGACTGGGGCTGGTATGCCCCAGAACCTGTTTGGCCGGATTATGCAAGGGGAAGCCTTGTGCTCCCCAGGCAGTGTCTGGTTTCTTTCAAACCTCCCTGCTACAATCCACTATCTCCTGTCTGGGGTGGTGTGACACCTCCCTGCGACTGAAAACCCTTTGTCCAGGCCTCCTTGGCTGAGTTTCGGTCAGCTGCAGGAGGTCAGACTCGTGTCTGTGGCAGAAGCATCCATTTTGTGGTGCTGAGGCTCCTTTTAAAATCAACCGTGTTTTAGCAAAGTAGCATGTCGTCTCCCTCTAGAGGGGTGGAATGCTATCCCCGTCGACAGGACCGTCGAGGGGATAGTATTCCAAATCGTATGACACCTTACACAACATGCTTTGATAAAGCCAAACCAAAGTTAACATATAACCACAAGGATTATAATGCACTTAATAGTATATGGTATGGCAATATCCCGGAACAGCTAAGGGAATTGGTCCCGACAGCTGCAGATAGGCTCAGCTCATGCTAGAGCACCATCTCACATAAAACCACGCACTTTGCCTCCAGGATTGTTAACTATGTAAGGAACGGGGGTTCTGCCCAAATTACCCTCGCATACCTAGGCAGGGAGCATCAAAAGATGAAAAAGTAGAAAAAAAGGTACTGAGGAATCAATGACATATATGCTATTTCGAAACAAGATACAATTTATTATCCTGTTTTATACAGTAATTTCTGTTTGCATTAAATGATATGAGTAAAAACGGACAGTATTCAAAGTCAAAAGACAAGGAGGTCAACAAGTGTACAGTGTAAAAAACAACAACAAAACATATCAAGGCAATATATACATTATATATACAACAGTGTGTACCCTCAACAAGGAGAAAACGGAGAAGAACACATTCAATTCTCTGTAAATACCCACTCCTCAATTTGGGTGGAGTATCACAACCAAGATAGTCCTTAAAGCGCAAAAGTTATAATTTCTCCTAAAAAAAAATATAGTTTTTATACAAAGCGCTTGGTAATATTTACACAGTATATACAGTATAGACGGACTCCTTAATCAGATGTCGACGCAGTCGCGGTCGCGTTTCCGCCAACAGTATCTTGTGGCATCATCAGGACAAGGGTACTTTAAATGGCTCACGATATCACCCCCACACTACACACGGGGGACACACCCCGAAGGGGTGCAGCCAACCTCCTCTTACGTGGCTCACGGATCGGACTCTCCTCCAAAAACAGCAGTTCTAGGTCCAAAACATTATGGCTCCAGAGGTGTATGAAAAAACAAACACGGAGGTGTGTTTCCTACACCTTCAGCAAAAAGGGGAGGGCAACCTTCATTAACTCTGTTCACCCGCTAAACCTTTAACCGGAGCACCAATCTCTCACAACCGTCCAGAGCGCCGTTCGTGCAACTACAGGCAGTTGAGGTGAGGCACACAGCGCGTCAGGATTGTTAAGGCCTGCCATAGGAGTGGCTTATAGGTTTATATGTGTCCAGATAGGTTTAGATATAGGCATACTATATCTAAGCAAGGGGTGATTACACAACCCTGCCCCAGCTGATGATCAGCCAGTTGTGTCAATTTTAGATAGCCAGCCAGGGGTGGCAAAAGTTATGCTGCAGCCCCTGGTAGGCCTTGGATGCACCTATGCCCTGGGCACCTATAGTGCTCTGTACAGGTGCTGATAAGGTGACCCAAGCCAATCTAGTTATGCACCTAGGGTACATGGAATCCATTTTACAGAGAGAGCAGATAGCCTGGGGCCCTAATTAACAGGGAACCAGGCCAACTAAGTCGAAAACCAGCTAAACACAAGGCAAAAAATCTGGGGTAACCATAGTCAGGTATCCACCTTCCTACAGTGCCCATTAAATACCAACATCTAATGGCATCGGGCCTAGTCTACTAAGCAAAATACTGAGGATGTTTTATCATCAATATTTTACACTCAATATTTTACACTCAATAGTTCCATTTGTTTCCACGCAAGACAAACTCATTAGATGTTGGTAAATAATGTGTAGATTAGAATCTACTAAATGTGTATAGTTCTGTAGCATAATTAAAATGTAATTAAAAATGTGCTGCACAATTTACTTTTCATTACAGTATAATTTGCTCTTCAGCAAAACCTGGTCATCCATTGCTACTTAATGTCAGTGCCCATAGTGTGTGTAGCGGTACCACAACTACCGCCTACTTTTAATCTAAAGTGTTTCACCTCTAGATCATCACACAATCACAATGTACACAATTACAACTGGCACAGCCAAAATCTTTTCATTTTAAAATATGCACAGCGAGTGTGCTTTGGGTTAGCCCTTTTCATCTGTTAGCTTGTTTGGTCATGCACCTTCAGCTATTGATTTGAACCATGGTCAGTCACTTCTTTGACCAGCCCATAGGACTATTTCTGTCTCACCATCATGCTATTGCCTCCTGGATGTATTATTCCGCCTCCTAAGGGTGCATTGGGGGCATGGTTTCGGCATCAGGCAGCAACTATCTGTTGAATGCATAAACCATTTTGGAAATAATCTAACAATACTCGTAGTAATGGTCTAAAAAGTATGTAAAGGCACATTAGTATTTGTTAGGTTTGCTTTTCAACAAAATCATTTTTGTGTGCAAAAGGATGATATTTAAACATTAAATAATTGATTAAAAATAGAGCTTGACATGTATTCTATTGTGGTTACATGCACATTTATGATATATTGTTATCAACCATTTGTTTATTGTGTTACTATGGCACCTTTCAGGAATGACTCGAATACTTCTCTGTTTTTTGTGTCTCCCTCGCAGAAGCATAGGCCGCTCACTTTAAAATGTACCAATCCCAGCTGAGCTTGTCAATTTTTGTTTCTTACAGTTGTGTTAATTACCCCTTTAGACATAGTGAAAATATCTTCAACCAGCTACAAAAGTAGTACTCGTGCCCCCACGGGACAGGGGAAGGGTTTGAGCATCATGTGGCCATCTTTCATCAGAACATTTCTTGATTTACATAACTATTACTCTGTTTCAGCATGATTTATAGAAGTTAAGAAGTATGTTCACGGGGATTAGACATATTGAAATTACAAACTTTAGATATATCACAAACACCTATACATAACTTTGAATATTATGCTATCTTGGTCTGTATTTTAATGCCGTTCATTTCTTAAATGTTCAAAATAACCATTTCATGTTATAGTCACACGTTTGTATAAATGTATGTTGACCACCTATATGCCACGCTATGATAATATAGGTTATTAGAACATTGGAATGTTGAGAGCTCCATTGTAGACAATGGAGTGCTCCTGGCTTCTACAGGCTGGTAAAGGCCCGCAGAGCTATGTGGGTAAACAATCCTAGGACGTCATCAGAGTAAAAAACCAATTATTCCAAAACCAGTAGTGTGAAGAAATAACGAAAAAATTAAACTGTATACAAATATATATTTAATAAGTATGAATAAAAATCATATAGATAAACAGGCTATATGATAAGGTAAAAGTATACTTCATTAAAAGCAGACACAAGTATTACAAATCAGTATATATCCTATAAACCAAACACATTGCAAAACACAATACATTCACATAGATTAATGACATAAAAAGAATTAGAAATATAATCATAAAAGAACTCGACGCGCGTTTCGGCAGAAAACCGCCTTCTTCAGGAGTCTCTGCTGATAATATTGATATATCTCATAAAAGCTGTTGATATCTTCGTATATGTGGGTAGTCAGAAGCACTTGATAGAAGCTAATACCTTGAATAGCATTGACATCGACTTAAATTCAAACATGTTGATCATGAACAGCACCAAGGAAGATAAAGCCAAGGATGAGGGAGGATCATAAAGTCAGCATAGCCAAAGATACTATGAATTTCTGTTGTAAGCGTATAACTTCGTGGAGGGGATATGGACATCCGCAATAGGCCAGATGGCTCGTGACTTGTGTATTCACGAGAGTATATAAATTTCGTTTCTTTAATCCGTATTCTAGGGGTGGTTAAAAAGGTGGCGTTTTTGATGGTGCCAGATATTATATAACTTACATCAGAAAAGACGACATGGGCAACAAGATAGTGCTGCTCCAAAAGCGGGGGACGTCACGTCACGAAGGTACCTCCAGCCGGGAAAGGCCCGCAGAGCAACATTCCAATGTCTTACAAAGGCCTCTCGGAGCTCGAGGGGATTTAAATCCCCTCGAGCTTCGAGAGGCCTTTGTTTTATTTGTTAGAACATTCTGCCCTCTAGTGGCAGAATGTTCTAATAGCCTTGTAGCCCTTCATAGCAGGGCTATACCGGCTATTAAAGTCCTGATACCTTGTTAAAGTCCCTCTCCTTCGGCTCGGGCCATTAAGGCAGCAGCGGGCCTTTAATAGCCGGTATAGCCTGCTACGGCGGGCTATAAGGCTATAATATCACACTATCTAAACAAATGAATGTTTTTAGTAATTATTGTTAGAAGACAGAGAGAGACTGACTGTTGTGTATGTAGATCAGATATAAATGTAATGTCAGAATTGAAATACTTGCATTCTAAAAATACTGCTATTGCAGCACCATTAAAACAAAAAGTCACATAATTAAAAAATGTGTTCTACAAAATATGTATTATTGGGCTTTTTACGTACCAAAGGCAGACCTGCCAATTAAAACACAGTTTTCACCTTTTGCTAAGGTGGGAGTGGGGCCTTGGAGGGGTGGGGCTCCATGCCGGAAAAACGCATAACAGGCACTTTTGCCCCCTCCCCACCGCCAAACCCCTTTTTCCAGAAAATAAATCTTGCTGAGGCGGGTGCTGATGTCCTGGTGTGTTTTCACACCCCTCAATTGACAACAGTAGATAAAAACATGTGTCGCAGAGTGGCACAGTGTGAGTTGGCAGATCTGCCAAGCTCTATTTCAGACTTGCACAGAGTAATCCCTTTTACTTCCCTGCCCCAATAACTATTGTTTAGGTTGGCCTCAGTAAATCTAAGGCCTGGAAAGTAATAAAGATTACAATTTTGGGGGAAATAGGATGTGGGAATTGGTGTTTCCATGTCTGTTGCAGTATGTGGAGCACTCAGCTGCTTTCAGCTGGGAAATCTCTCTGGGTGAAGTACTTCTAGTTAAGGTGGGCCTGGTACTCCTGTTCTGTGTAAATACCCAGAAAGGAGTCCTTGCCATTGTGCAGTTTAAATATATCTCACGGGTAGCCCTAATCTTATTAATTACAAGGGTATATACTCCAGTGGGCCAATATTATTTTTCGAGATAAGGCCATCAATAGTATAAATGGCCAAACATGAGCATTCCTATGACTTTTGTTTAATATAATTCATTCAGAGGATGAGGCTGTCTTACTGATGACTAAAATGGCACAAAACATTAGATGCTACGTTTGTTGAATGAATTACAGCTCTCCATGACACTCTCATTCCTCTGGACCTGCATGTAATAAGACAAGATTTTTTTTTAATTAGCTTGCATCAATGTTATTCCATTAATTAACCCACTCACTTTAAATGTGCCTTCCCCAAATATTATTACTTGGCTTTTTCTCCGTGATTAATCTTGTATAAGTTACTGATATACCTGCTGCTCAGCCAGGTTGAGACTGTGTCAAGAATGTTGGTGTCTGGAATGTTGTGCATGAATCAGTTGGTGGATAGTCTGAGCAGCAGGAAGGGTGCTCCTGGTGGGGCTCTCTTTAAGAGGTAACACCTGTCTTCAATAAACCGACATGAAACTACTTGGACTGGATTTACTTCATTACAACAGTTACTTTCTGTGCAGTTTGCAAATGCATCAGGCGGAAACACCAAGGTGTCCGATAATGTAACAAATAATTTCATTAGTTTTATGTTCCCAGATCTGGGGGAAGGCCTTAGAACCTGAGAGACTAGAACACAGGGCACTCAGGAAGATATTGCAGAGCAGGGAACAGTTTTATTTTCTATTATCAGGTATTTTTTCATTCCACAATACGTTTGCAGGAGGGGCTGTTTCCTCTGTGATGGTACACACATTTATTGCTTGACATGCTGCAAATAGGCGTCAATTCAGCATATGCCAGCGGTAGCAGAAGTGACATCACACGCTATTCAACCTTTAATTTGACTTACCCATGGTTACACATACACACACACACATTCTAAAACATACATACACTCTCGCCCGCAAGCTGCCAGATAGTGTCATACTACAGCGAATTGTATTCCATTTTCAGTGCACTTATAGTGAATAATATTATTCACACTGAGTGTAATAAAAAATTGACCGAAAGCCAGGAAAGTGGCGCCCCAACCAGCCTCCATTAGGACGAGCTGCCTCTGTATTCCAGGCACTAATTTCGCCACCTCTGAGACCAGAGGTCACACAGGCAGTGCTAGGGTTCGCAAGGGCCAAGGAAGGGGTCTCAACTGCGAACCGTGGTGACCCTATATGACGCCAAGGATGCTGCACTTTACCTTGCATGCTGGATTCCCTCTGTCTCAAGGCAACTTGTGTGATATAGGAACGTGGGTGCACATAAAAAGACATATATAAAAATACTTGCTACTGAGCCTTGGAGATGATCCTAGTTTTTATACCCATGTGCTCCGTCTGTGAAGGAAATGTAATTTATAAAGGAAGATCAGATGCAAACAGTCACAAGTATTGCTTCAAGGACATGAAGAGATGAAAGGTTAAAGCAATGGTACATGAGATCCTCCTGGTAAGATGAATGCTGCCCATGCCTGCTCAGTGCAATTCAGTTCAGTCAGTGACGTACAAAGGGCCCTAATGCAAGCAAGAAAATAATGCGTTTTTCACATAGGTATGGATTTGCTGCATTTGCCACATATCATCACCTGCTGCATAATCTGCAGATTTTAACAAAAACATTTTTATTACAAAATGTGCCACATTACGCTGCATAAATTGCTTCTTCTTGCCAAATCATTTGCTCAACCCTGCCACATAATTTAGCCCTCCCCTGCCGCATAATTCCAATGGCCCTGCTTTAAGTGCCATGATTGAAATATTTTCTTTGTGGAAAGGTATGCACAAAATTAGATGTGCATGCAAACTTTGTATGAAAGATATTTACCTATAAATAAAAGAATAGGTAATATCAAAAGCAACTATGTGCGAGGCTATACCATTCTGTTACAAAAAAAACAAAAAAACTACAGCAATCTTTGTTTTCTTTTTTCCTCTTCGCTTATTTTATTTTTACTTGTTTTTTCCCCTCCATACTCTGATTTTCTTACAACTGTTTTATTGATTGAAAATTGAATTGAAAACCATTTACTATTTTTTAATAAATTGTTTTTATCTTCAGACCATTTCAGTTACATAAATTAGACTGGAATAACATTGGGCATAAAATTGGCCAAATGAAGCTCCGATTTTTTTATTTCGAGATAAATCTCTCCGGTTTTCTTGGCTCTCGCCTTAATAACAACCTCGATGTTTCCAGCACCAACATCTATTTTACTCACATGTCCCACATCCACCGCGGCCTTCATTATGTAGGCTGAGTCCCTGAAGGTTGCCAGGCGCATGTTGGCACTGACATCTAACAGATGCTACCGAGGTGGAAGCCTGCGATTTACCTTCGGATTGTTCTCAATCTATTGTAGCAACCTAGGAAATAGTTCCAATTAAAATGCGATGATGCAAAAGCTCAGCGCCAGGCTGGTCACGCTGGATGTGCAGTTGTGATTAAATGTCGTTATTTAACATCTGTTCATCAGGGTTTTACGGTCGTGGTTTACAAATGGCGGAGGGGTGGGGGGCGGGGCTTGGCTCTGCCTGACAGTTCTGCCTGCGAATGGAAGTGATGTTTGTGAGGCGCACCGGGCCCTTGCAGACACAATTCGGTTTTAAACAATTATAAGCCCCGCGTTATGAGCCACAAATACGGACTGGCATTATTAACGCCAGGGACAGTTTCCAGAGAGAATAATATTATCAACAAACGCTTTGGAGAGAGTGTGGATTTTAGCAGGATGTTAATGAGGAGACTCGAAGTGTCTGCGCACTTGGTAATGGACTGTCAGAATTGAAAACGCACAGGCTTCAATACCAATTGAGGTAGGCCAGCTGGACAGCGCTGCCCCAGGGCTAGTTTCACGCCATCCCTGCAAGGGACGCAGCGAGTGGCCAAATCATCCCTGCACCGCTCTCCACGAAACCATGCAAGAGGTGGGGTTTGAATCTGAATGTGTAAACTAGAATTTCGCATTTTTCCCCTAACAAAAATAGTTTGCCTACATTTTTTTCTTTTTACTCCAGCTATCAAGAAACAGTGGCGAGTGACTGACTTAACTTCTGCTTAAGCGAGTTTAAACTGTTGAAGTTCCACTAGCTTTGCCCAGTATGTTATTGCCCAATCAAGAGCAATAGTTTGTACAAATTGTGACGAATATCAAATTGTAATGACACCGCTAATAGTTTTTAAAAATAGCTTTTTTGAGTGCGTAGTCACAGACTGCACTATAGCAGGTGATATTTTGGCACTGTTTAACTGGTCTCAGGTTAGCATTCGATACAGAAAATAGGTGTCAATACCTACCACTACCTAGACTTTAAGTTTAGTAAAAATTGGAGCACCACCCATGCCATAGAAAAATGGCACCGAGTGCTAGTGGCAAGTAGAGGTGTATTGAATGTTCAGTCTTGCCGATTTTCAACACCACTGAAGAGTCTTTGCCTTATTTAGGCATTGTTTACTGTCCACCAGGAGGAGCGAGGTCATGACCTCTACCACCCTCACGGAGAGCTACCAGCCCAGGGCACAAGTCCTTGAAAATGAAGTGGGGAGACTAACCAAATTGGGCAGTATGCAAGTGACATCATGGCGGGTGACATCATGGAGCGTGGCATCGACGGTGCATCATAGGAAGTGGCATCACAACCCATGACCTCACAGGAAGTGACATCTCAAGAAGTGACATCAGCTCTGAAGACCTCACTCATATGTTCAGCAGGTCTATCATGAGTACATTTGAGCGCATTACAATATTAAACAAATTAGATTTTGCGTCAGAGTTGTGCCACAAAAGTAATGCTATGAAGGACATGTGACTCCTGTAACTTGTAATCCTCACTGTCTTATGTACCACATCCTGTACATTCATTTACACATATATGATTTATTGTCAATATCTATTTTTTCCTTCGCTGAATATCTCTCTTTTTCCCGTAAACCACAGGCAATATCCACTCCCATACACAAATTTACTAATAAATTACTTTTATCTTCCAACTCTACCTGCTACAGTTGCTGACTTTCTCACTTCCACCATTTGGCATAATAAACATCTGCTAATTAAGGATAAACCCTTTTATTGGAAGTCCTAGTGACAAAAAGGATTGTTGTGGGTATCTCAATTATTCTCATGCTCTACCTTCATATCTTTCTCAATCTTTTAACTTACCTGCATCTTTTGCTCATAAATATCTTTTACTCAAAGAGGCGGTGATGCTGATTTACAATCGTCTCTTACACTCCCATACACCTCCTCCCCCTCTTAATCCTACCTCACAACTCCGTTCCTTTTTACGTACTATGTCTAAAGCATCCTCTATGTATAAATTTCTCCACAATCCCAACTTAATCAGACCAAAGTCGAAAATAGAAGAGCAATGGGAGCATGACTTTACCACAACCTGGCCAATATCCCTATGGAATAAGATATGGACCAAAATACGCAAATCATCCAGAGCAGCGACTATTACACAAACTTTGTTCATTATTTATAATAGACTTCTTTTCACACCAAATGATCTGAATAAAAAAATTCCTGCAACTCCAGACCTGTGTTGGACTTGCTCTTCCCCACACGCCACTTTATTTCATATGCTGCAGTGCTGTTCATGATTTCTGGAAACAAGTCTGGTCCCAAATTAATACAATTTTTCATACTCGAGTCCCTTTTTCCTTCATTCATATTTTCCTGGGTAGCCTTTCTTCCTGCTGGGATAGTACCACACTCAATGTTCAAATTGTTGATTTATTGCTGGCCGTTGCATTCCAACACATTACAGTTAATTGGAGAAAAAAAAAATCGGACATTTCTTTTAGAGCATGGTGGTATAATGTTTGCCACAATCATAGGCTGGATACTGTTTTTGTATATCCTCTGCATATGGCAACAAAACACATGGATTTATGGCTTCCCATTATGCTATACCTTGACACATGTGCTAAACGTTCCTTTCAGTTGCGACCAGACCAGCAGGAAGTTTCCAAGCCCCCTTAATTAATTGCCTTGATGTTCCCTGTTTCTTTACTCCCTTATTTTCTCTCATCACAATTTGCATTGTCCCATGTTTTTGATGTATCACCTTATTTATTTTGCCCCAATACCCTTTTCAATTATTACTATTGATGCACTGTTATATTGACTGCTTTGACTTCTTTATTGTATCGTTTATGTACCTTTTATTGACACCCCATTTCTGAACAATAAAATTTTTCTTTTAGACTTAAAAAAATATTTGGTTTTCCTTTTTTAGATTTTAAGGGGCGTTCTCTCCCTCCTTAATGTGCCCTTTTTAAAATGGGGTTGTCCTCCCTGCTCCTCATCCTTGAAATCAGCCTCTGCCCCTCACTTTCTCTTTTTCTTCTAACCTTTTCCTTCGCACCTTTATGTTGGCGCCCTCTTCTTTGTTCCTGTGTTTTATTTTTTGACTACCCTGCCTTTTTTACCTTTCTACGTTTGTTTGTGTGGATAAATCCAATTTGTATTTGCCTGTAATACATACATATCTTTAAACAAAGTTTAGGGATAATGTGCTGAAAAAATATATTTGTCAGCAATTTTTTCAAAGACTCCTTTATAAGGCTTACCTGGCCCACCACACATTTTTGAATATTTTATTAGTGTCCATTTAGAATCCTTGAATTTGTGGCCCATTTATGGGAACATTATTCTGTAAAATTCACCACTTTGCACTGTTTTGTTCAAAATATTCTCAAGGGGAATGCCCCAGTCCCCTCACATTCCTCTGCCAGATCCCTCCTGGCACTCACTCTCTTTTTCTTACATGATGTCCTTGGGTCAGGCATTACTCACCATCACCTTATAGGTTCACCAGTCTTTATTGTTTGCAGGCAGGTCTGATTGTAGGGCTCAAACCAGTGACCAGCATTGGTGGAAGTGGGCTGAACCACAATTGGGTAATAGGCTCCTGAAAAAAGTGGGTACCACATATTTATTTATTTTTTACACAAAAATGAAACACTGGCTAGCAGAGCTGACTGAGCTTATTGAAAGCTTCCTTAAGGCTGCCATCTTGTTATCATGCCAGATTTGACTGAATTACAAAATCCCTAAATGGGCTTATTTAGTCAACAAAGCCTTTAATTTTTAGGTTTCATGCAAGGCTTGTTCTGGCAGGTGCTGGTGTTTATTATTGTATTGTAACATTTGTGTCGCTCTTATTACCCCTATGTGGCCCCGTGAAGCACTTACCTACATGTGTGGCACATTATATACACCATATAGGGCGTATGGTTGGAAGTGTGTTACCTTTGTTTTGATCCTATGTGAGAAGTGTTAATTATTGTTGTGTGTGATGACCACTGCACTTTGTTAATATCATCCTATGTAGGATAGTCATTACGAGATGTCTAGAAGCAGTTATAAAAAGTTACTTGTAGGGACCTGTAATGATTGAACAAATCAAAGTCTTACATTGGTTAGCGGCATGTGGCAGAACACTTACATTATTATATGCCTTTTCAGTTGGTGATGAGTGGTTTAATATTTGCGGACTGGTACAGTACTGGGTGATGGACATGTCGTCCGTAGACTCCTACTTGCCCACAATGCAACAGCGAGGCTGCTTTTTTCCCTTCCAAAGTTGTTCTCTGTTTCTGGTCTTCCTCCATAGCTGCCTAGGTTTCAGATTGCTTTTGTGTGACATTTTCATAATTTCACTGAAATTATGAGTGACATTCAATAACCATGAGTGACACCTTCTCGCAATCAAAAATCAAGCGGTCAAGAGAAGGGAAACATGAATTTCAGAAATTACACCCATTAAAGGAACAAAAAAACTCTAATACAATCTTAAAACTGCTTCAAAGCACAAGAAACCAAGGCCGCCAAGTGCTTTCTCCTGCACAACCACATTTCCAAGTATGTTTGTGGCAGTTACTACTCCACAACTGGGGAGAAACATGAAAGTAGAAAGTTAGCAGCAACAGAGAAGAGGATGGAAGTACACCTCAAGCATCCAAGAGGCAAGATGAACAGTAGCTGAAAAACTGGCTAGAAATACGTTTACATATTTATAGTTTTCCTAATATACATTGTAAGCACGTGGTTACACATTTTGCACATTATGCAAATGCAGAGGGATTGTTCTCCACTGCATTGTATGTACATTCTGAGAATGAGATACTGAGGGGGCAGAGTTTACAGGGCGAGGGTCAGGGTCGAGGTTAGGAGAGAGGAGTGGGCTACCTGGGCATGTTTATAAATGGCTTGGTCAGTGTACTGAGGGCTGGGGTAGGAGCAGTGACAGAAGAGGGGGTTAGAGAGGGTCAGCAGGATGAGCCAGAGTCACCACTCATCCGTCAGCTACCACCGAGCCTTTCAAGGGCAGTTCTCCTGATGTACAGAGCCAAGGGGCCATGTGGCAGTGCACTCAGCACACTAGGTGCTTCCGGAGCAAGACAGCCTGAAAGGGACTGGGGCACCCCGTGTGAGTGTGGGCGGAGATAGACAAGCTTTTTCGAACTCCTCACCTGCATAGGACCACACATACCTCATGGGTGCATTTGGGGGAACAGTTCTATTTGCGGGATGGGGTCCACCTAACAGAGTCGGGAAATGCCTTATTTATAGGGAACATGCTTGCATGGGTTGAGGGTTTTGCTAAGAGGGTATGACCTTTCAGTGTAGGCGGTAAGGGGAGGGCTAGATAGTCGGTCAACTATGCTGGCCTGTGGCGGTAAGGTCATAATCGGTGAGCAGCAATTTAAGGTCCTTAGGGGGCGGCACCATTAACGAATGGGGCTGTCCAGGGGGAGGGGCCTATGGTCTCTCCTAGAACTTCAGGGGCAGGATATCCGCTTGCTTGGAAGGGTGCGGGAGAGGGAGGTCACGTTTTCCTCGGTAGCCACCCCGCACATACACTATGACGTCAGCAAATGGGGCGAGTGTAAGGGCCCTCCTCCTTGGTTAAATGGAGTTCACAGAGCGTACAAGGGCAACGAGGGGAGGGACGAACTCTCCTGGTAACCAGGCCCTTGTCGCGCATGCACACTCAGACTAGAGGGCGTAGCTGGGTAAAAGGATCTGACACCGTTAAAGACCTTGCCGTAGGACCAGAAATTATTAGAATGCAAAATTGATATGTAGGATGTTAGATTCGGGTAGGAAAAACGCTGTATTAGACATTTGTTAAGGTTAGCCCATCATACCTGTCTAACTCGCTGTAAATCTAATGTCTTAATTCTGCATTTAATAATTGTGTAAATAATGTTCTATTATTTCAATTTTTGTATGTTTTTATATTTTAATAAATACGGCCGGGGGTCGCGAGACCCCCTGCCTTCCAAAGAATTCTTTTGTTGGATTGTGAATGTTTACAGCAGTTCTCATGATAGGGCGTGGATGGCCAGGTCCCAGACCATGAGGAAAGGGGGGGCCGCCCGGCCCCCACGCACACATGGCTGGGCCCGCCTCCCCCCCTTGTTGCCCGTCCTGATTGGTCCCGCCGTTTGGCCCGGAAGCAGTTTTGAGCTTCCGGGTCAAGGGGGCGGGACATGTGGGTTTAAGAGCGCGGGAGGCGCCCTCTTTGTGTCCCGCACTCCCCAGGCTCGCTTGCGCCCAGCCCCGCCGTGGGGCTTTTAATTTTCCCCAACCACCATCCCTTGTTACAGAATTCAGGTTGAGGACATTGGTAGGTATCCTCGGTAACGCTTTGCAATGCTGTAGGTGTATAATGTGTTTTCTTCCTTAGGCCTTTTTTCCCATTCACAGGCAAAAGCTAAAGTTAATTTGCTTAAATGGTGAGTTTTAATATGCATTAATGGTTTTCTTTAGGCCTTCTTTCCCTTTATTAGCATAATCGTCGTATTTACTAAGTGGGTCAGGCGGTAAGGTCATAATCGGTGAGCAGCAATTTAAGGTCCTTAGGGGGCGGCACCATTAACGAATGGGGCTGTCCAGGGCAAGAGGGCCTATGGTCTCTCCTAGAACTTCAGGGCAGGATATCCGCTTGCTTGGAAGGGTGCGGGGGAGGGAGGTCACGCTTTCCTAGGGCTGGTAGCCATCCCGCACATACACTATGACGTCAGCAAATGGCGCGAGTGTAAGGGCCCTCCTCTTTGGTTAAATGGAGTTCACGGAGCGTACGAGGGCAACGAGGAAAGGGACGAACTCTCCCAGTAACCGGGCCCTTGTCGCGCATGCGCACTCAGACGTGAGGGCGTAGCTGGGTGAAAGGATCTGACACCGGTTAACGACCTTGCCGTAGGACCAGAAATTATTAGAATGCAAAATTGATATGTAGGATGTTAGATTCGGTTAGGAAACATGCTGTATTAGACATTTGTTAAGGTTAGCCCATCATACCTGTCTAACTCGCTGTAAATCTAATGTCTTAATTTTGCATTTAATAATTGTGTAAATAATGTTCTATTATTTCAATTTTTGTTTGTTTTTATATTTTAATAAATACGGCCGGGGGTCGCGAGACCCCCTGCCTTCCAAAGAATTCTGTTGTTGGATTGTGAATGTTTACTGCAGTTCTCATGATAGGGCAGGGGGTGGCCGGGTCCCAGACCATGCTACTGTTCACTGCCACCTTTCTTTTGAAAACGAACATATGGCAGCAAGTTTACATGCATGTAGAGGCAGATTATCTTGCCCAAAGTGCACCGAAGAGAGTGCAATCAGAAAACATCGTGGCGGCGATCATCTTCACTTTACCAAATCACCACACACACTAGACTGGCTGCAGCACTTACAGTCTTACTTGAGAGGCCGGAGACACTCTAATGGGTCTACCGCAGAAGCGAGCTGGCTGCCTCCCCGGCTAGTCCTGGCTGCTGCAGCATCACGCCCTCAGCAAATCGCGGTGGGTGATAGTCATCATTTACAACTTACTGCAGCCATGGTAGTGCAAGCAGCACTGCCATGATGGGCTCGAATCACCTACCCAGCCTCCCAGTCTCACAGACAAATACAGCAACTGGAGCAGCACTTGCAGGAGGAGACGCCCGTTGGGCGCCTAGAGAAGTCTACGACTGTATCACACGATGTGAGGTCAGTCAGGGAGTCGCTGTGACAGGAAACGCCTGATATATTGATACATTGTAGCAGCCTGCTGCTACTAGTTCAGCCAGCTGTGCCCCCAAGCCTGTGGAAGCAGCGCACCCACGCCACAGAGCACTGCCAGACACTCCAGCTCTATTTTAAAATAGCAGGCACCAGGAACAGCTTGACAGCTAAGGTGCTTTGACTGTAATGCGTGACAATGCATTTCAGTGCAGTGATGTGGAGCACCTCACTGAAATGCGCTAGCGTCACGCCTGATGCTTGACACTTGGCAGGACTGTTCCTCCACAAACTACATTGGCTGACAGTGTAAAAGCGCATCCACTTTTAGACCCTGTAAGTGGCTCACAAGATCATGTACTCCCAAACGGCGCCCATCCTGTTCAACCTCTTATCTCACTACAGACCCTTCCGCCTTCTATGCTCAGACGATCTTAATTTGGCCGCTGCCCCTTGAGTCAGGAGAGCCAGCGTTGGAGGCTGCTCCATTTGTGCCAAGGCTCCTATTGTTTGGAGTTCACTTCTTCTTTCCATCAGGAACACTAAAAAACATTTGCACATTAGAGAATCTTTGAAGACATGGCTTTTCGCCATCTAATTGCCTGTCTTCTATTTCTGATAAACCTGTAGATAGAGCTTATCCATCTTCAAGGTCCAGCGCCCAATGTTGGGGCAGCTATGTACTTTATAAATCCCCTTATCATAAACACATGACTCGCAGCAGTTTTATCTTATGTGATTGCAAGCATGTCAAGTGGTATAGGAAATTATTATGCAGTCTGTATGAACTACAATTGGTTGTCTGACTGCTGAGTATTATGGTATTACAATTAGTGTAGGCCAGAAGGATTATTTATTGTATTGTATTGTTACTGCTTGAATGTGGCGCTCATTACCTTTCATGAGGCAAGGAAGCACTTTAAGCTGAGCAGCACGCTGCTCCAGCGCCCAAAATTAGTGGGGTTTTTTCTTCAGTGGTTTTTGTTAGTGATTGGAATTAGTATTGTCTTCAGGAAATCAATCTGTGCCTTTACTACAGTTATTGTAATGCAGCCTTCAAGTCACACGTTTAATTGCTAATCGAAGTCTAATTGTTTCCCGGAGTTTTGAATACGCTTGACTACCAACAGCAAGAATCATTCTGAGCAATTTCTCCACTCATGCAGATTTCTTGGCAATAAGTCAGTTTGAGAATTCAGCCATTACACGAACTCGGCAGTGTCACGCTTGGTAGATGGGAATCTTCTCACATCTTTATCAGAAATTCAATGTAGCCCCGTCTTTCCCACGTGTCAGCCTGCACCTCTACCAAAAGGTTCATTCACAGAAAGGCCTTATTCACATTTCATTTCCACAGGGTCTGACTGGGACAGAAAATAGTCCCTGGCACGAAGATAAAATACTTAGCTAAAAAAAGAAGTGCCCCATGTTGGCAAACTGGGGCACGTTTGAACTTCTGAAGACGCTGTATAACTGTTTTGCAAGGTATGTGAGAGACTACATGCATTTGTGCTTGCTTAAGGTTGGTTTTTTTTAATATCCAGGAAGGCAACAGTAAAAACCGGCTCAGCAGGCCAGAAAATAGGTTCATAGACAGCTAAAACAAGTATTTGCAATGCAATAGGTCTCGTATTTGTCAGAGTTAGAGCTATTGGTGTTGTAAATGACAATGGGCCAGATGTAGGTATATATTTTTTACCGATTTTAAAATACAGAATTTTACCGATTCGGTATTTTAAAAATGGAAATTGGTATGTAGGAAAAAAAAAAAAAAAAAAAAAAAATAAAAAATCGGTAAAAATTACAGATTTGGTCAAATTCAGAATCTCCGATTCGGTATTTATAGAATCGGTAAATACCGAATCGGTAAATACCGATTCGGTCATTCCCATTCATCCCTATGGGCCTGGATGCCCATAGGAATGAATGGGAATTACCGAATCGGTATTTACCGATTCGGTATTTACCTATTCGGTAAATACTGAATCGGAGATACGAAAAACAAGCAATTGAGCTAACAACCAATCCCGTGCCCCCACCCCACCCCTCAACCAAGCAACAGAGGAACCAACCAATCCTGTGCATCCACCCCACCCCAAAACCAGGAAGTGGCCACACCCATGCAGGTGCAGACTAACTGAACATCCAGGAGAGCTGTGAGCAACTGACTGGCTGTTCTGAGCTGAGCTGTGCAGAAGTGCAGGATGGATTCACAAGACTCCCAGAGGGAAGGTGCTGACAGGAAAAGAAAACTGAAGTTCAGCACAGGTGAACTGCAGGTGTTGGTGGAGGAGGTGGTAAAACACCACACCCAGCTGTTTGGAAGACAGTCTCTGCAGGTAGCAGCGGCTGTGAAGAGGAATACCTGGCTGGGTATTCAGGCTAAGGTGAACGCCACATGGGTGACAACAAAAGAAGTGGATGACCTAAAGAAAAGATGGTATGATCTGTGGATCATTACGAAGAAGAAGTTGGCTTTACAGAGAAAAGAGGCCAATGTTACAGGTGGAGGAAGGAACAGGGCACCTGCCCTTACGGATCTGGAACAGATAGTGGAGTCCACCCTGGAGCCAGAGAGCATATTTGGGATTGGTGATGCTGACAGCTCAGCCCGAGCTGCATCAAAAAAGGTAAGTGACATGTCCATAATTCCTCCCCCCTTGCCTGTCTCCCTCCCCCAATGTGACTGTGTGTTTCACACTCCAGTACAGGCTTTTGCATCCACCAACAATGCATCATGGGAGTGGTAGTCATTTCAACATACATAAGTCCAGTCATCATGAAAGAATGTCAGGCATGCCAAACACTACATTTAGAGGCAGTTGAGGACCATGAAATTGTGTGACTAAATTGTGATTTAATTTAGAAATACACGATGAAAGCACCACTAAGCCAATGTACATATCTGTCCACAGGAGAGTCATCGGGCAAGACTGTGCAGGAGAGGGAGAAGAGGGCACCCCAAAGGGAGAGGAGTGAGGATGGATCCAGGAGTGCAGGGCCCAGCACTGTAACACCTCCAGCACCCAGTACACATGCAGCTGCCACACCAGCGGCAGGCACCATACAACACCCATCATCACCTCTGCTCTATGACTCTCCACAGCAGGACCCACAAACACATCCTCCATCAGCAGCTTCAGAGGTTTCGGAAGTCTTCAGGCCCAAGAGGCATGATGGTCCCCGGCTACAAATCCTTCAAACCTCCTCTGATGAGGAAAGAGAGGGGGAGAATCAAAATGAGCCAGTGGAGGCAAACATTGCTGGTCCTCCGTCCACTCCTGTATCTGTGCACAGAGGCGCAAGACGCCGTAGGGTACGGGAGGAAAGCACAAGTGGCCATGGTGACGGGGTCTTCTGTGGGCTGGAGTCCACGATGGTCAAGGTGCAGCGCCTGCAGGCAAAAGCAATTACTGCAGTACAAAGACAAATGCGCCACCTGAACAGTAACATGGAAAATATGAACCGGGGAATCTCCTCAATTGCGGATAGCATGAGGGACATGGCAGATGGGGTGAAGGACATGTCCCAGTGCGTGATATCACTTTGTGACGAACTGCATGAAGACCGCACACAGAGGCGCAGGGAGAGGCAGTGCATGCAACATCAGACAAAGGCCATGAACCGTCTTGCAACAGCAACTTCCCTGTTATGTCGCCGTTCTGTTGCAATGCAGGAGGGGCTGGTGCACTGCTGCACAGATCTTACCAGGGGGATGGGGAGAGTTACAACAGCGATGGAAGTGCTGCTGACAAACCAGTCAGCCAACGCAGGAGATGAAGGTGTAGGGGACACTGATGGCACCACTAGCAGGAGCAGCACCCCTATACAGGACATTAGGAGGAGCAGCAGATGACAAACTACAGGCCCTGGCTCAACAGCCAATGTACAATCCCAACCACAGGCATCCCGGAGTGTTGTGTGTGGGCGCAGACAGTAATGCTGCCCACAATCCAGAGGACATGTTAGGGTGAGGTAACCCGTGTCCGCCTACTCAGGCTAGGCACACTTTGGAGTAGAAAGATGTGTCTTTTGACATTTACCATAGTTCCCATTAAACTACGTCTTTCACATTGAACCCCTGGCTGTGTCTCTTTACTTACTTAAAAGTTGTTCTGTGTGATCTCTGCCCATCTGTGTCTGCCATCTGTTGGTGTTGCAACTCCTGCTGTGTTGGGTTCAGGCAGTGCATGTTCATCATCATGGTCCCCATAGTCGCTCAATCCCACCTCGTCGCCCTTCTTAGTAGCAAGGTTGTGCAACATTGCACAAGTTGCAATCATCTTACAGCAGATGATTGGTGAGTACTGCCGTGCCCCTTTGTGGAGGCAGTGGAACCTGCTTTTTAACAGCCCAAAGGTCTGCACCGCAATGTTCCTAGTAGATTTGTGTGCCACGTTGTATTGTCTCTGGCTGCGGGTTGAAGGGTTGAGGTAGGGTGTCAGGATGGCATAGCGGACGGCATATGCACTATCTCCTATTTGTAAATGAGAAAGCCATTACTCACATGCACACATACACATACATCTGCAATTTGTATCAAGGGAGTGTCACACAGTATTTACCTAGCAGGTATCCTTCGCCAAATTCCCCCGCTGTCAGGCATGTGTAGATCCCACTGTTCTGGAAGATGTAGGAGTCGTGGGTATTTCCTGGGAACTTAGCCACTATGTCCGTGATAATGTACTTGGCATCACAGATTACCTGTACATTGATTGTGTGGGTTGACTTCCTGTTTCTGTAAATGTACTCTGTGGCAGCAGGTGGGCATATTGGGATGTGGGTGCCATTGATACAGCAGATGACATGTGGGAAATCTGCAATTTGATAAAAGTCAGTCTTGGTCTTGAGCAGTTCGGCGTGATTTTCAGGGAAGCTGATGTAATGATGCATTCTCTGCATCATGGCCTCTAGGAACTTGCGGAAGAAACAGGACAGGCAGCTCTGGGACACCCCACCTACCGCAGCAATCACACTCTGGTAACTCCCATAAGCAAGCAGGTGTAGGCTACACAGCACCTGCACATGGGGTGGGATGGCGTGCACCCTTGGGGTTGGGTGCTCCAAAAGTGGGTGCAGGTCTCTGATCAAGTCCAGGATGGTGTTGGGGTGTAGCCTGTACCTTTGCAGGTTCTCTGGCTCAGTTAGTTGAAATAGCATTATCCTCTGCCTGTAGACCTGCTCCTCCCTTCTCCAGACCCTCTCTCCTGCTGACTGTAGCCGTAGCCGCCTTGCTATCATGTAGAATGCCGCCATCTGGTCACACTGTTGCATTTTGGGCCCTTTTTTGTAGCCTGCACCTGGTTACCACCTGCTTTCAATCCATGCTAAATACCGACTCTTAAATACCGAATTTCATGAAATTCGGTATTTTAGAAGTTACCTACATCTCAAAACTATTTTTTTTGCATTTCTTACTTACCGAATCGGTAAAATTATAGATTCAGTAAAATTACAGATTCAGTGAAATTACCAATTCGGTAATTTTACCGAATTGGTAAAATTACCGATAAAATTACCGATTCGGTAAAATTACGACAGGTTTTTACCGAATCAGTATTTTTTGTATCCCTACATCTCAATATCCAAATACCGGTCGGTAACGGCTGAAAATCGGTATTTTCGGTCGTTACCGACCAGTATTTGGCTACCTACATCTGGCCCAATGTCTTTTATCTATGTGTTTTGGTTTGGAGGGTAGAGGGGTTATGAACAGAGACACAGCTGCAGCACTGCCGAAAAGGCTTAGAATGAGGAATTACCACTGGGGCCAGAGAATCAACTGAAGCACTATTTAGAGGACTTAGAATGAGGAATTACTGATGAGACCAGAGAAGCAGGTAGCAGCACTGTGTAGAGAACTTAGAATGAGGAATTACTGACGGAACCAGAGAAGCAGCTAGCAGCACTGCCTGGAGGACTAAGAATGAGGAATTAACACTGGGAACAGAGAAACAGCTGCAGCACTGCATTGAGGACTTAAAATGTGGGATCTTCCGACAGGACCAAAGTAGCAGCTAGTAGAACTGTCTGGAGGGCTTAGAATAAGGTATTACCACTGGGACCAAAGCAGCAGCTAGTAGCACTGCCTAGAGGACTTAGAAAGAGGAATTACAGACGGAACAAGGGAAGCAGCTAGCAGCACTGCCTAGAGGACTAAGAATGAGGAATTACCACTTGGAACAGAGACACAGCTGTAGCACTCACTAGAAGACCTAGAATGTGGAATCAGTGACAGGACCAGGACACAACTGCAGCACTGCCTAGAGGACTTACAATGAGGAATTACCAGCGGGACCAGAGTAGCAGCTAACAGCACTGTCTAAAGACTTGTAATGATGAATTATCACTGGGACCAGAGAAGCAGCTGCAGCACTGTGTAGAAGGCTAAAAATGAGGAATTACCATTTGGAACAGAGACACAGCACTGCCTAGAGGACTAAGAAAGGGGAATTTGCCATTTGGAACAGAGACCCAGCTGCCACATTTTTGACCAGTTTAAGAACAAGATTTACAGCCCTGTTTACAGGAACAGAGCAACAGAGCTCCTGGCGAGTGAAACATTATTAATGCTAAAAACAAAAGATTGGGTGAAAGGTAACTAGCAAGTAAAGTCACATTTCTAACATTCCTACTTTGTGACTGCTCAATTCAATCTTCAGTGACCCAGACTCTGTAGATCATAAGTGAAGGCCACGGTGCAAAGGGGAGAAGACACAGACAAATTGTGGGTGGGAGGGAACATCTGTAACACTGGTCAGCTGCTCGTGTTACACCATTTTCAGAACACGAGGCAGGCAATCTGAAAAAAATAGTGCACAAAACAAACTGAAAAGGACAGAAGCGAAATGAGCCCTGAAACGGGGCCAGTCACGATGGGAGGGAATGACAGACCAAAAGGAGGGATAAATGGGCATGATTTACCTTTCAAAAGTAAGGTTTTAGAAAGGCGCCTGGAATAGCCAATGACAAGCGATGGGCCAGCTTGAAGCCCATGTACTGAATACACCATTCTTCGCATAGCAGTGTATGTGTGCTGCTGGGCTCGATCTAAAAACCCACACACACACTTAACTATCAGACCAGCGCTTTGGTCAATGCCGAATTGCCATATATGCCCCGTTTCCTTACAATGTCTTGTGGTCGTGCAAGCCTGAATTTGTGCTTTACCCAAGACAGCCTCTGCCTGCTGCTGTGTATGGCTGTTTTCTGAAAGGTGGGCTCCAGAGGGCTGTGTAATATGCGAATGAGTTTGATACATAGATGCAAGTGTCACAAGTGTAATATTTGCCTAACATTACTGGGATGGGCACTATATATGTAATCACAGTGAGAATTCTAAATTAAATATTCTGCTAAAACAGAGAACTATTTAACTATCTCCTGCTGCTGTTTCATTAAGCATAAGATCGAACTTATGTAGATTTTAATTCGTGTGGTTATTTGTTTTTCCTGGATATTATCCCTCTGTTCAATATTTGTTGCAACTGTTACTGCAAGTCGATACCATACATTACTCCTATGTCCACACTATTTTGAAAATACACCTATTATGTTTTCATTTTTTTTCATTTCCGTTAACAACCATGTAAAATACAGTGGTACAGGTAATTTCCATTCTCACAACGTTTCCAGTCCGTTTTAAGGAAGGTTAAGTCAAGAGTGAAACTAGTTCACAAGTTCGAAAGATTAGAATATATTTAATTTAGAGAAAGCAGAGTAGAATAATGAAACAATTCTCTGACGCAAAGTAAACAAAGTTTAATTGCAATATTTCATTCTTTTGGGCTTAGGTGTGTCTACTGTGTCACACAGTGCCTTATAAACATTTTAGTCAATAAGTATGGAAACTAGGAAACCAATAAATCCATATGCGCATTTGCAAATCAAAGCATATATATTTGTATTTGTCCTGCATAGAAAATCCTGATAGGTTAGCATGTTAAATGCTGTAATGAACAAAATAACAGTCTTCATTCACTGGGTAATGACATTGTAAAGACAAACCTCACTAACAGGGCAGACCAAAGATCTCTTTACAGTTGTCCAATAGTTTACACTACATTAGAGGAACTCGAAGATATAACATCAAAGACATAAAGGGTCTTGAGGCAAATGAACCATAGACCACTCATTGCAAGGACCATAAAAGATGTGATTAATAGATGTCGTTACAGTCCACCTAGTCATAGAGAGTGGAGTGGATGAAAGGTTGACCTCTATATGACCCTTACCCTGAAAACACTTGTTCCCGTTGTTGTACTAATGTTATATAACAAGATCAACCAATCCGTTCATATGGACAGCATGCTACCAACATTGAAAGAGGATTATACTCCTACAGAGGTAAACCTGTCTTTAAGGAAGCAACCAATGTCAGACATTGATTTGTCAAGATGCCAAGGATAGCAAAAGTAACACCACACAGGCCATCAACGACATCGATGCTAAATTGAAAGAGAATGGGAACAAATGCAAACTACAAAAAGCCAACACAGTACCCTGTGCACTTTTGATTTCCCCTGCCCTCTTCACCACACCTTGAGGTCAAAGGTAGAATGGTCAGTGGCAGCGGTAGATGGATAAGAGCTGCTACTGGAGGCTATCTCTAGTTGTCATCAGTGTCAATCTCCCGCTTGCCCATCAGAGCAACATCTATGGAGGGAATGGTATCGGGTCAGTTGCAGAAGTATTTAGATTAGGAGAATTTGTTGGACTGTAACAGTTAGATATCTGCCACTGGCACATGGCAGAGACTAAAGTGAATAACGCGCACACGGCATCTGTGAAGCGACCTATACAATTATCTGCACTACGCTTGATGCCTGAGTCAAGCAGGGTGTAAAGCAGCCAAGGCCCGCGTGCAAGTAAGGGCAGTGAAGCTGGGTTGGGGTTCAACAGACGGCCATGAGGGAAAATTATATAAAAAATCAATTTTCCCTTGCAATCTTCAGTCGAAATCCCCCCTATACTGGGCCCACCGCTCTTACCTGCATGGACGGCTGCTGGTGCAAAGATCCTAGCTTCAAGGATTCACAGAAATCCTGCCTCATCCACACGAGAGGTAGAATTCCTTTGATGTAGTCAATTAACCATGTGCTATTCAAAGATGGATGGATGCAAGCGAACAGGAAGCCTTGAGTTCTGCATCCACATTCACAAAGTGTCTTTAAAAACAACCCTGTCTCTTTAAGAGACGGGGGTGTAGGAATATGCTGTGGAGCTCCACCTGATGCCAATAGCTACCACTCACATAATGGAATGTGTTCATCTGTGGGACATATTGCTTACAAGTGCGGACTGAAGAGTTTCAATGCCTTGTGACCACATGAGTTATCGTGAATCATTGATACAATGCCTGAGGCAATGACCCTTGATGCTCCCCTCACAAAAAATCACAATGTTGACATTGTGAGGTTCAAAGACACTTGCAATTGTTTTTTTTTTCATGTACGAGTAATATTTTCTCTTGTGCAAAGACATGTACAAATCTTTTTCAGGATTATATCAGGAAAGCTGAAACTGAAACATGTTTCTTGGTGTAACCTGAAAAGGGTTTGTGTTCCAAACAGTCGGAAATCTGCACCCACACGAGGATGTAAACTAGTGGACGCTCTAGAATTTGTATTCACCATTCTTTTGCTGCGTCACTGAGCTATTCTAAGGCCCTAATTCGCCATCACTCGCCTGGTTTGGCTTAAACATGAGTTTGTGTCGGAACCAAGGCTAAAGTTATAATTAGTATACTTTTCGCACATCCAATGCCTAGATTCCCGTGCAAATTATGCACACTAATTGTGCACATTCCGAGTTTGGAAACCTCAGCGTGGGAAAACAAACCTGTTAGTACAAAGTTATCTCCTCTTTTGAGGTCTCAAACTTAGAATGGTGCACAAATCGGGCACCCATTAAATTCCATAGCCTGCATCACTGGTATTTACCACTCGCACAATCGCATTCTGGGCTTGTGAAGGATCCCCTAAGTGACAAGGGTATCCCCAAGCTTGGTTTCCATGCTTGCTGTGCACAGGAAGTGAACCAGCACCCCACTAGTGAGGGTCAAAATGTTCAAAATGCCTCTGTGCTGCGCCTGTTTTCATGAAGGGATACAGACTAACAGTGAAGCCTGGACTGCTCTTTTTCGAGACATGGCTGAGACTTATCTACCTAGAGTCTCAGAAGAAGCGGAGGATTTATTTCAATATTTGCTGTTCTTTCCTTTGTTGTTCTTTCCTTTGGCTTCTGTGTATACAGAAAAAAAGGTAGAACTCTGAAGAAGCATTTCCACATTTCAACTTGAGAAGACCGCATTCTTGCTACCTTTTATATACAACACCCCAAGTCTCCACTCGAAGCTTGTGTGGTTTGTCCCCTTCCAATGTTGTATTGGAATAACATAATAATAAATACATGTATCATTATTTTACTGGCAGCGAAATAAGATAGGCGGGCCCCATCATCAAACTATTCAGTTTCTAGGGTAGAAAAATTCAATAGAAAAAAGAATCAATTATTTGTAACTGCATGAAGATTTCTCGAGTTCTCACACTGCAAAATGCATAGCCTTTAACCTCTGTTGCTTGTGCATTTGGAAATACAGCCTGATATTTGTAATCATTAAATCCCAGGGTGTTTGTTCAAGGGCCATTTTATCTAGTACTTACAACATTCGTGCAGACGATATGAAACAACATGTCAGATGAATAGTTCCTGCAACTTACTGAGATAGAAAGGAAAAGAAGACTCCACTCTGAAATCAGGTCACCTCAAGCATGACTCAAGTACAACACAACAAGTCATCATGAGCGCAGTGCTTGGATGGATTCCTGTGTCAGTACAGAAAGGGGCCAACCTTGAGGAAGTCTGCCTTTGTCCTGCTCCAATAAGAACAGAGCAACTGAGGCTACCGGGACATGTCACCTCTGTTATGTTCTACAATTTGTAGAGCACATGGCTGCCCCAGCCAAGGGGAGTCCCAGCACTAAGCACAGACAGCAAAAAGGAAGATGGGGCAAGAAAACTCCACTACTAATTAATTAGAGAACAGATACTTTTTTATAGCCGTATGGAAAACAGCTTGATCGTGAATGCTTCTGATGTTCAGCGGAAGGGAGTTCTAAAGTTTAGGAGCTAAAGTTCGAAAAGAGCGTCCTTCGGCTTTGGCTCTCTTAACCTGCGTGATGACTGCCAGGTGCTGATTGAAAGAGAGCAGGAGGCAAGTGGGCGTGTACGGTATAAAGAGGTCTGCAAGGATTTCAGGGGTTTGGGCATTAAGTATCCGGTGAGTAATACACAAGGTTTTAAAGTCAAGTCAAGTCAAGTCAAAGAATTTATATAGCGCACTACATACCCAGAGGGTCTCAAGGCGCTTAGGGAGGGGAAGAGGATTACTTGTCAAATATCCACGTTTTAAGTTGCTTTCTGAATGCTAGGTGGTTCTGGGTAAGGCGAAGGTAAGTGGGGAGTGAGTTCCATGTTTTAGCAGCCAGGTATGAGAAGGATCTGCCTCCCATGGTTGTCTTGTTGATGCGAGGTACAGTGGCGAGGGCTTGGCTGGAAGAACGTAGTTGGCGGGAGGGGGTGTAGAAGGACAGTCGTGAGTTGAGGCATTCTGGTCCGATGTCGTAGAGTGATTTGTGTGCGTGGGTTAGCAGTCGGAAAGTGATCCTCTTATTGACGGGTAGCCAGTGGAGGTCTTTCAGGTGACCAGAGATGTGTTCGTTACGCGGGATGTCTAATATGATCCTGGCTGAGGCGTTTTGGATTCGTTGGAGTTTCTTCTGGAGTTTAGCGGTAGTACCTGCGTAGAGGGTGTTTCCGTAGTCCAGTCGGCTCGTGACCAGAGCATGGGTGACTATTTTTCTGGTTTCGGTGGGGATCCAGCGAAATGTTTTTTTGAGCATGCGAAGAATGTTGAAGCAGGATGAGGAAACGGCGCTGACTTGTCTGTTCATTGAGAGTGAAGAATCCAGGATAACGCCTAGGTTCTGTGCGTGGTCTGTCGGGATGGGTGCTTTTCCAAGGGTTTCCGGCCACCAAGAGTCGTCCCATGCAGAGGGGGATGTACCTAAGATGAGGACTTCTGTTTTATCTGAGTTCAGTTTCAGACGGCTGTGTTTCATCCATTCGGCAACTTCTTTCATTCCTTCGTGTAGGTTAGTTTTGGCGGTGCTGGGGTCATTGGTGAGAGAAAGGATCAGTTGAGTGTCATCCCCGTAAGAGATGATGTTGAGGTTGTGTTGGCGTGCGATGGCCGCGAGGGGGCTCATGTATACGTTGAAGAGGGTGGGACTGAGTGAGGATCCTTGTGGTACGCCGCAGATGACTTCAGAGGCCTCGGACTTGAATGGTGGAAGGCGGACTCTCTGGGTTCTTCCGGTGAGGAACGAGGTGATCCATTCGAGTGCTTTTCCTTGTATTCCGATGTTTCTGAGGCGTTGTAAAAGGGTGCTGTGGCAGACTGTGTCGAAGGCTGCAGAGAGGTCGAGGAGGATGAGGGCGACTGTATCTCCATTGTCCAGTAGAGTTCGAATGTCGTCTGTTGCTGCGATGAGGGCGGTCTCAGTGCTGTGTTTTGCTCGGAAGCCAGATTGTGAGGAGTCAAGGGATTTGTTGGCTTCGAGGAAAGCGGCGAGCTGGTTGTTGACAGCTTTCTCGATGACTTTGGCCGGGAAAGGAAGGAGTGATATGGGGCGGTAATTTTTGAGTTCGGTGGGGTCCGCTGTGGGTTTTTTCAGAAGGGCGGTGAGTTCAGCGTGTTTCCAGCTTTCCGGGAAGGTGGCGGAGTTGAGGGAGTAGTTGATGACGTCTCGGAGGTGAGGTGCTATGACGGAGTCTGCTTTGTTGAAGATGTGGTGAGGACATGGGTCTGTGGGGGATCCTGAGTGGATGGAGTTCATCAGGCGGATGGTGTCCTCAGTGGAGATTGGGTTCCAGTCGTTAAGGGTGTTCAAGGGGGGAGAATGTTCATCATATGGTTGGGTGGGTTGGTCTCCGGGTTGGTTGTCGAAGCTGTTGTGGCTCCATGTGGAAAAAGAACACTCTTTTCCACATGGAGCCAATGGAGTCTATTAATGAACTCTGAGGTATGACAAGTCCTGGGGAGCCCAAAACAACAGTCGGGCTGCCGCATTCTGTATCCTCTGGAGGCGCTGTATCTCTGCTCTATTAACTCCCAAATATAGAGCACTGGCATACCCCATCCTAGACAATATGGTGGCCTGGATGATAACCTGCGGATATTAGCCTCAAAGAAGCCCAGCAGAGGTTTGAGAGCTTGAAGGAGTCCGAACCAGACTCCGGCCACATCCTTGGTTTGAGGCTGGAAGGAGAGAGCCAAACCTAACCAAACGCCCACATTTTTTACTGTTTGCTTAGGTAAAGGTGGGGAACCAAGGACAGAGGGCCACCATTGCTCACTCCACAAATGAGTGTTTTTCCCCACCAGCAAGATTTCTGATTTGGTGGAATTAAGTTGGAGGTAGTTAGATGTCATCCAGTTTGCGACCACTGTTAAATCCTCTTTGAACTTAGCAGCATCCAGAGCTGGGTTGTCGGATAGGGCAATCACTAACTGTGTATCATCCGCGTAGGAGACCACAGCCAAACCCTATCTTTTGCCACTGCTGCCAGAGGTCGGATGTAAATATTAAAAGAGGTCCTACTCAGGGCAGAGTCCTGCGGAATACCCTAGCGCACACTCTGCGTCTGAGAACAGAAAGGGGGGTGGGGCGATCACTTGAAGGGATCTTTCCAAAAGAAACAAGGAAAGCCACCCAGGGCAGTGCCACTGATGCCAATGTCCTCTAGGCACTGCAAAAGAATCTGTTGGGACACAGTGTCAAATGCAGCACTTAAGTCCAATAAAATCAGAGCAGAAGTGCCTCCAGAGTCAAGCTAGTGACGCAGATATTAAGTGACCGCCAGAAGAGCCCATTCCGTACTATGACGCGGATGGAAACCATTCTGACAGGGGTCCAACATATTGTTAGTGTCAATGTAACTAGCAAGGATGGAATTGAAATGGGCTTCGATGATTTTGGCAGTCAAAGGGAGGAAGGAGATAGGACGAACATTTGCAGGCTTGGAGTCATCCAGTGTGTGTTTCTTGAAGAGAGGGATCACTTTGGCATGTTTCCAGGCCGTGGGGAGCACAGCAGAGGTTAGGGACAGCTTTATGAGGTCACAAAACACAGGCAATAACTGCAAATGGGTCGGGTGTAAAGGGATCAGCTGGAGATCCAGATTTGAGTCTGTTGCAGATATGAGAATCCTCTGAACAAAACAAAGACAACTTCACACTAATTTCATCCTTATTTAACCTCAACTGTAAGGTGCACCTCAAATCTAATTTCAAAGCCAGCAGAGAACCTACACACACCTGTGCATACCCAGCGCACCAACATCTCAAAGTTAAAAGAATGTTGTTTGAATAAGTCTCTTATGCGAACAATTGGTCTAACCAGCCTGTGATTCCTTCGCTAATTTGCTCACTGTGCCATATAACTGACCACATGCAAATCAGCATTTGTCGAACCAAAACGAACAGTCCATCAGGATCCGTCAGGACAAAACCCTCTAAACAGGAGCAAAAGCAACCCAAGACCACTTTCAGCTCTACTGGTCTTCCTCAGAGAGGTTGGACTTTAATACAGTCTAACTACAACCAGCACATTATTCTGAAAGGTCAGAACATGACAGCCAATCAGATTTCTTGAAATGCAGTTGATAATTGCTAGTATAATCCCTCATATTCATTTCTCTCATAACAAGTGACATTTTAGGGAAACATGACTAGGTGAAAGTACATGCGCTTCATAGAGCTAATGGCAATAGTGACCAAGAAGCTGATCAATAAACCTGGTTAATAACTCATGCTCCATAAGATGCAGATGGTCAAGCCGGAAATATTTATATTATATATATGTATGAAAGTATTACATAGACAGAATTTTAAATGAGACAATTTTTCTTTAAATTCACCCACTCATAAATGACACTTGGTAGTAATAATTCCAGAACTGTCCAAGAATGGATTGAAA